>NW_022297939.1:0-3048 GCF_002776525.5 Piliocolobus tephrosceles
CACACACACACAACAAAACATACACACCACACCACATACCACACATAGGATACATATCACATCATATCACACAGACACACCACACACACCACCCAGCACACACAACACACCACACATCACACACCACCCAGCACACAACACACCACACACTACCCAGCACACGCACATACAACACATCACACACACAACACAACACACACTATCCAGCACACACACACCAGGCAACACCACACACCACCCAGCGCACCACACACCACATATCACGCACACCCTACACAACACACCACCCAGCACACACAACACACCACATGCCACCCAGCACACACCACACATAACATACACCCCACATCACATCATACACATCACATGCACACACACCACGCAATACAACACACACCACGCACCATATACATATACCACACACCACACCATACCACACTTGGCATATACACCACATCACACCACATACACACACCACACAACACACCACATACACACACCACAGCACACATATATAGAGACACGCAGCACACACAAGTACAAGAAACGCCAGGAGTCCTGACGAGAGGCGTGGCTGCGTCTCTGACAGTGCTGGCGGGAACGCCATGTGGTGATTCTGCACAACGCCACCGTGGAGGGGCCTCTGGGCAAAGGGTTCTGTGCGCTTTTTAACAACCACACGTGGACTGTTTCCATCAAAGACAAAGAGCACACGACCACTATAGGCGTTTCCCAGGGCAGCTGTCAAATCACTGCACGTGGCTTCAAACAACAGCGCTTTCTCCTCCCACGGTCTTGGAGGCCGGGAGTGAAATCAGTACCAGCAGAAGTGTCTCCTCCTGGGGGAAGCCTGTTCTGTGGGTACCTCTGGCCTCTGGGGGTGCCGGAGACCCTTGGCCCTCCCAGCTTGTGGACACACCCGTCCCATCTCTGCCCGTGTCACACAGCGTCCTCCCCGCCTGTGTCTCAATTTCCTCTTCTTTTTTTTTTTCGAGACAGAGTCTCGCTGTGTTGCCCAGGCTGGAGTGCAGTGGCACGATCTCGGCTCACTGCAACCTCCGCCTCCCGGGTTCAAGTGAGTCTCTTGCCTCTGCCTCCCGAGTAGCTGGGATTACAGGCGCCCGCCACCACGCCTGGCTAATTTTTGTATTTTTAGTAGAGACGGGGTTTTGTCATGTTGGTTAGGCTGGTCTCCAACTCCTGACCTCATGATCCACCCGCCTTGGCCTCCCAAAGTGCTGGGATTACAGGTGTGAGCCACCGCACCTGTCCATTTCCTGCTGCTTCTTTTTTTTTTGAAATGGAGTCTTGCTCTGTCGCCCAGGCTGGAGTGCAGTGGCCGGATCTCAGCTCACTGCAAGCTCCACCTCCCGGGTTTACGCCATTCTCCTGCCTCAGCCTCCTGAGTAGCTGGGACTACAGGCGCCCGCCACCTCGCCCGGCTAGTTTTTTTGTATTTTTTAGTAGAGACGGGGGTTTCACCGTGTTAGCCAGGATGGTCTCGAACTCTTGACTTCGTGATCTGCCCGTCTCGGCCTCCCAAAGGGCTGGGATTACAGGCGTGAGCCACCGCGACCAGCCCATTTCCTTCTTCTTATAAGAACACCAATCACTGGATTTGGTGCCCACCCTAATCCAATATGACCTCTTCTTAACTAATTACACAGACGCCAACTCTGCTTCCTAAAACACAGAGGCACTGGGCCTTCGGCGCATCTTTTGGGGGACAATTTAATGCACAACAACCCGTGTGAAGCTCATCTGCACCCACAGGGTGGCCCACGGCCCCTCAAGGCTGTCTGAACGCAGCCCCACCCCAGCACCTGCAGCCGAGGGGCTCCTCACAGCGGACCTCAGCCCCTGGACGTGGCCGCCTCACTCTAAGATTTGGAAGTTCCTGAGCACAGCAAGCCTTGTGGGTGAATCACACGTGTCCTGCGAAGCTATGAAATGAAATGTACGGGCTGTTGAAATGAATGAGACACAAGCTCCTGTAAACGCTCCTGAATTTACAGTGGTTTTGGAGTCCCTCGGAATTTTCTCTTTCAGTAAATAACAAAATTATAACCATGACCACTTGAGAGGGCATGATAAAATCTTGATGTCAAACATGGTTCTCACACTCAAAATATGGAAGTGCCATGTTGACTGTGTCTGACAACCTCGAAGGTTAGATATGATTGATGCTATAAACGCCTTAGCAGGATGACCGGGCATTTGGAGGTGGGGTCTGAGGGCCTGGAGCCCATGACCGTGACCTATGACCCATCCAGCCCGCCATCATGGCCTTCACTTGCCGGGCCGTGACCTCGCACCGACGGTACCTCTTCAGCCCGAGCACCGGGACAAGAAACCCTGATGGATCAGATGACACAGATCTTACATAACACAGGGCGTTTCTTCCTTAACCAAACACCCAGCCGGGAAGAGGTGCTTGTGTCCAAATCACCCGGGATATTCTCACCAGTCAGAGCCACAGGGGGCTTTCCGCTGGATTATGTGTCTGTTTTTGGCTTATCAGAAGCTTCCTCTGAAATCGCTGGGGAATTCAGAGCCGGGGATGGGAGGTGAAGAAACAGTCTCACCTAGGGGAATTCCCGCAGATGGTTATCGCCTCCCGAGAGCAGCAGGCAATCAGTAACTGGAATGAGTGAAGGAAAAGAATGGAAATTAAAGACCTGCTGTTCAGGCCGGCGGCGGCTCACACCTGTAATCCCAGCACTTAGGGAGGCCGAGGCAGGTGGATCACTTGAGGTCAGGAGACCAGCCTGGCCAAAAAGGTGAAACCCCGTCTCTACTAAAAATACAAAACATTAGGCAGACGTAGTGGCAGGCACTGTAGTCCCAGCTACTCAGGAGGCTGAGGCAGGAGAATCACCTGAGCCCAGGGGGTGAAGGTTGCAGTGATCCTAGATCACGCCACTGCACTCCAGCCTGGGCAAGAGTGAGACTCCATCTCAAAAAAAGGGGGAGAGGCGGGGGTTGGAAGACAGCGTAGGGTAGGGAGGACGGTGGAGCCCAGGACCCCGTCCCAGCCCCGGCTGCAGG
>NW_022297939.1:3058-4697 GCF_002776525.5 Piliocolobus tephrosceles
CCCCGGCTGCAGGGAGGACGGTGGAGCCCAGGACCCCGTCCCAGCCCTGGCTGCAGAGAGGACGGTGGAGCCCAGGACCCCAGCCGCACTCCTCGAGCCTGGCTGGTATTCACATCCTTCACTCTCTCTTCACCTCAGGTCTTTGTTGTAAACTGAGAATAACCCTTTACTCATTTCACAGATATTTTTCTTGGGACTTTCACTGTGCAGGGCTTCCATAGGGATGTTGGGGTTCAATGGGTTCATCAGGCACCCACCGCGATCTCACAGGCTGGAGGGACTCTTGAACATCAAGACAGTTAAGGGAAGTGGGAGTCCCTCATCCGCTCCAGAACTGGAAGGGTCCCCACTGGCTCTGGCTATGTTGTCTTAAAGCAATGGCTGTGGAGCTCTCCGAGGGCCCTGGGAGACGGGGCTCTGCTGGGTGGCTCTCCTCCGCTGAGGTGAAGGCAGACGCCGGCCGGGGCTCCCCCGGGATACCTGCCTGCAGGCTTGGCACTGGCCGCTGGCGGCCGGGCTGGCATCACACGGCCTCCCTGGGTGACTGGGGCTTCTCCCAGCATGAGGGCTGGGCTCTAGGGGAGGCTCACCGCTGTTCAGGATCTGGTCGTCAGCTTAAAATCCCCTCAGACTGCACTGTGTGGGGCAGGGCTCCCAGAAGAAAGCAGGCCTCCCCGCTTCCCCAAGCAGGGCGTCTGCGCCACTCCCCGCAGCACATCCCAAGAATCACGGTGTCCTTGCTCTTCACAGGCTGCCCCCTCTGCCTGGGGTCCCCTCCCTCCCTTCCCACCACGGCCTGTCTTTCCCCCCATTACCACTCCCTGGATAACCCCCTCTCCTTTTTCAGAGTTCAGCCTAAATAATGATCATTTCTGTAGGTTGGGTCCATCCTCATGGCACGCTGAGACCCCTGTGTCTCCTGCATGGCTTCCCCATGACGGCGACTGAACCCTGCTCTTGGTGCTCCAGGCTGAGTGGCTGGAAGCCGTGCAGGTCCAGGCCTGGGCCCTGTCTCAGCTGTGCACTCAGCCGTGCCACTCAGCCAGTCCCTGGCACACAGCAGGTGTTCAGCACAGGCTTGTCTGCTGGAAAACAATGAACGTACAACCACACAAGTGAGTAGGGGCTGATCGAGTCACACTGGAGTTTCCTCTACAAGCCAGAGACCATCGCTAAGCTTACAACTGGCAAAAGAAATTGCAACCAAGGCCAGGCGAGGTGGCTCATGCCTGTAATCCCAGCCCTTCGAGAGGCCAAGGCAGGAGGATCACCTGAGGTCAGGAGTTCGAGACCAGCCTGGCCAACGTGGTGAGACCCCCCCACCATCTCTGCTAAAAATACAAAAAAAATTAGCCTGCCGTGGTGGCGCGCGGCTGTAGTCCCAGCTACTCCGGAGGCCGAGGCAGGAGAATCACTTGAACCCTGGAGGCGGAGCTTGCGGTAAGCTGAGATCGTGTCACTTCACTCCAGCCTGGGCGACAGAGCGAGACTGTGTCTAAAAACAAACAAACAAAACATTCCAACCAAATGAAAGATTTTTTTTTCTTTTTTTTGAGATGGAGTCTCACCCTGTCACCCAGGCAGGAGTGCAGTGGCACAATCTTGGCTCACTGCAACCTCTGCCTTCTGGGTTCAAGTG
>NW_022297940.1:0-609 GCF_002776525.5 Piliocolobus tephrosceles
AAAAAAAAAAAAAAAAAAAAAAAAAAACGCCAAGCGCTACTGATATTTAAGAAAAGTGTGGCTCAATTTTGAATTATATGTCACGTATATTAATATGCCCGTACATATATATATATATTTAAAAATATATAAACGGAATAACATACAATTTTAGTGAACATTTGTATGAGTTGTTAATGCGCGATTATGTACCCACATGTGTTACACGCTCGTGTATGCATACGTATATGTATCTATATGTACTTATGTGCGTATATATATATATATACCCATTTAAAACAGAAAAACATTTTCACATGGTTCGTTTCAGCTTATACAATCATATAATTTTTTTTTGTACTATTATTTTTACTGAAAAATGAAATATTTTCTTTCGCTTTTTTTGCCCTACTTTTATTTATATTTGGAGTTATATTGTGTCACATATAATTGGCCAAATATTTTTCAGTTGTTTTTTTTTACAGGCATAATAAAAGTTACAATGTTTATTATTTTATTTTTGCCATTAATTTTATCATTTTTGTCACTTTGTCACTTGTCATTTTTTTTTTTTTTTTTTTCTTTTATTTTTACATTAAATTTATTTTTACATTAAATTTATTTTTACAT
>NW_022297940.1:619-1382 GCF_002776525.5 Piliocolobus tephrosceles
TTAAATTTATTTTTACATTAAATTTATTTTTACATTAAATTTATTTTGCATTAAATTTATTTTGCATTAAAGTTATTTTGCATTAAAGTTATTTTGCATTAAAGTTATTTTGCATTAAAGTTATTTTGCATTAAAGTTATTTACAACTTTATTCACTTTTACTATTGTATTTTCCTTTTTGTTCTTTTTTTTTTTTTTTTTTTTTTTTTTTTTTTTTTTTTTTTTTTTTTTTATATTTTGTTTTATTCTATTCTTCTGCAAAGAGGTATAAGTTTTATATGCCTACATACATACCCATATTTATATATATACATGTACACATATGTGTTAATTACATACTTCCTTACTACAATCACATAAACACGTACCATCCTAATCTTTCCACCTTTCAACACATCATAATAAATTATACATCCATTGTTTTATGTTAATAAAATTAATTATAAAATAAAAAAAAATTAAAATTGCAAAAAAAAAGGGATAATAAACTTATAGAGATGTTATGTCAAAATATTATATACAACAATTTGTATAAAAACCATTAACTTTTTTTTTTTTTTTTTTTTTTTTTTTTTTTTTTTTTTTTTTTAAAAACATTTTACATAATCAGTATAAACGTAAACTTATGATTAGTGTTTTTTTTTTTTTTTTTGTAACAATTTAAAACTTTTTTTTATTACCAAAAAAATGTAATGAAGCAAGTAGTAAGACAAACGAAAAAAAAAAAAAAAAAAAGAGAGTAGTAAAAGCGGGAGGAATGATA
>NW_022297941.1:0-69 GCF_002776525.5 Piliocolobus tephrosceles
CCTAGACCAGCCTAGGCAGCATAGCGAAACCCTAGCTCAAAAAAAAAAAAAAAAAAAAAAAAAAAAAAA
>NW_022297941.1:169-1147 GCF_002776525.5 Piliocolobus tephrosceles
GTTCAGCTTTTTGACCTCCAAAAATTAAGAGCCCATTTTGGAATCAGACAACCTGCCCGATTCAGAGACAATCTGTGTTTGGTTCTACTCTGCTACTTCCAATGTGACTTTGGCAAATTCCCTTAGTTACTTTGAGTTCAACTTCCTCAACATTAGCCAGGACTAAACTGGAGATATGATATTATCATAACACACAGGACTGTTGCATAATTAAAGGATGAAAAACATTAAGCACTATCAGAGTTCAAAGGAAAAAGATTAACTCTAGTTTGGATGTAAGAGTGGGGATCATGTAAAGGAAATGAGTACTTCAAGTCTTGAAGGATAGAGAAGATTTAAAGAGGCAGAAGTGTGGAGATGATGTCCCAGATGGAGATAAGAACATAGGCAAGGACGATGAAGAGATGAGAAGGTATAAATTCTAAGTGCAGCTCTCAGGCTGGGCTTCAGAAGAGGGCTTAGGCAACAAGCTGGAGTGCAAGGCTGATGGCGGGAATGGAAACACTGAAACCCAAACTTGCATATCACGCCCGGATCATGAGCCTTGAATGCCAAGCCAGGGAACCCGTCCTTGACCTTAACAAAGAAAAATCACTGGGCTGGGTGTGGTGGCTCATGCCTATAATCCAGTGCTTTGAGAGGCTGAGACGAGAGGACTGCTTGAGGTCAGGAGTTTGAAATCACCCTGGACAACACAGCAAGACTCTGTCCTCACAAAATTTTAAAAATTAGCTAGGCAGGATAGCACACCTGTAGTCCCAGCCACTCAGGAGGCTGAGGTGGGAGGATCACTTGAGCCCAGGAATTTAGGGTTACAGTGAGCTGTGATGGCACGCCTGCATTCCAGCCTGAGCAACAGAGCAAGGACATGTCTCAAAAATCAAATAAAATGAAATAAAATCACTAAAAGTTTGTATAGATATAAAGTATAAAATCATACCATGTATGATTTAATCCAGATATATAATATAAATAAGA
>NW_022297942.1:0-330 GCF_002776525.5 Piliocolobus tephrosceles
TAATATTAGTACTTTAATTAAATAAAATTGTTAATCTAATTGAAGAATTTAGTCTCTTTTTACTAGACCAAAGAAAAACTTTCCGATGTGAATTTTGTCATATATTTTTAGAAAAGTTTTGCTCTTACCTGCAGAGCCGGGACGTTATAAATAAAGAATTCGTCGTTGCTTAGCAAGGCATCACTAACAACAGGTTTTGTTTTGTTTTAGAGACAGTATCTCTGTCAGCCAGGCTGGAGTGCGGTGGTGCCATCATGGCTCACTGCAGCCTCAACCTTCCGAGCTCAAGCAATCCTCTCACCTCAGCCTCCCCAGTAGCTGGGAAGATAG
>NW_022297942.1:340-5889 GCF_002776525.5 Piliocolobus tephrosceles
AGTGCTGGGAAAACTGGCTAGCCATATGTAGAACGCTGAAACTGGATCCCTTCCTTACACCTTATACAAAAATTGATTCAAGATGGATTAAAGACTTAAATGTTAGACCTAAAACCACAGAAACCCTAGAAGAAAACCTAGGCAATACCATTTAGGACATAGGCATGGGCAAGGACTTCATGTCTAAAACACCAAAAGCAATGGCAACAAAAGCCAAAATTGACAAATGAGATCTAATTAAACTAAAGTGCTTCTGCACAGCAAAAGAAACTACCATCAGAGTGAAGAGGCAACCTACAGAACAGGAGAAAATTTTTGCAATCTACTCATCTGACAAAGGGCTAATATCCAGAATCTACAAAGAACTCAAACAAATTTACAGGAAAAAAATTAACAACCCCATCAAAAAGTGGGCAAAGGATATGAACAGATGCTTCTCAAAAGAAGGCATTTATGCAGCCAACAGAAACATGAAAAAATGCTCATCATCACGGGTCATTAGAGAAATGCAAATCAAAACCACAATGAGATACCATCTCACACCAGTTAGAATGGCGATCATTAAAAAGTCAGGAAACAACAGGTGCTGGAGAGGAAGTGGAGAAATAGGAACACTTTTACACTGTTGGTGGGACTGTAAATTAGTTCAACCATTGTGGAAGACAGTGTGGTGGTTCTTCAAGGATCTAGAACTATAAATACTATTTGACCCAGCCATCCCATTAGTGCATATATACCCAAAGGATTATAAACCATGCTGCTATAAAGACACATGCACACATATGTTTATTGTGGCATTATTCACAATAGCAAAGACTTGGAACCAACCCAAATGTCCATCAATGATAGACTGGATTAAGAAAATGTGGCACATAAACACCATGGAATACTATGCAGCCATAAAAAAGGATGAGTTCATGTCCTTTGTAGGGACATGGATGAAGCTGGAAACTATTATTCTCAGCAAACTATCACAAGGACAAAAAAACAAACACCACATGTTCTCACTCATAGGTGGGAACTGAACAATGAGAACACTTGGACACAGGAAGAGGAACATCACACACTGGGGCCTGTCGTGGGGTTGGGGGAGGGGGGAGGGATAGCATTAGGAGAGATACTTAATGTAAATGATGAGTTCATGGGTGCAGCACACCAACATGGCACATATGTACATATGTAACAAACCTGCATGTTATGCACATGTACCCTAGAACTTAAAGTATATATATAAAAAAATAAACAGTACTAATACCGATCCATGAATATGGGATGTGTTTCCATTTGTTGATGTCTTTTTTAACTTCTTTTGGCAATGTTTTATCATTTTTATTGTATAAGTCAGTCACATTATTTATGTCAAAGCATTTTACTTTTTAATATTATTTTGAACAGAATGGTTTTTATGATTTCCTTTTCAGAGTGTCCATTGTTAGTGTACAGAAATGCAATTGATTTTTGTGTTTTAATTCTATATCCTGATACTTTTCTGAATTCATTTATTGGTTCTAACAATTTTTTTTTTTTTGTACAGCATTGTTAGGGTTTTTTAACACATAAAATCATATCATCTGCAAAAGAGACAATTTTACTTCTTCCTTTCCAATGTGTATGCCTTCCTTTCCAATTTGTATTTATTTTTCTTGCCTAATTGTTTTAGCTAGAACTTTCAGTACTGTGTTAAATAGTGTGGTGAAAGCAGGAATCCTTGCCTTACTCCCGATCTTAGGGAAAAAACTTGTGGTCTTCCACCATTTAATATATTTTTCCATTTAATATATCTTTCACCATTGTAATATATTACAATGTTTTTTTTTCCATATATGGTTTTTATTATGTTGAGGTAGTTTCCTTCTAGTCAGAGTTATATTGAGAGTTTTAGTCATGGAAGTATGTTTAGTTTTCTCAAAAGCTTTCTTCATCTCTTGAGATCATGTTTTTACCCCGTTATTCTGTTACTATGATGTATTACATTGGTTGATTTTTACACATTGATTCATCCTTGCATTCCAGGAATAAATCCCACATGATCATGGTGTATATTCCTTTTAATATGCTGCTGAATTCAGTTTGCTACATTTTGTTAAAGATTTTGGCATCGATGTTCATAAGGGATATTGGCCTCTAGTTGTGTTTTCTTAGAGTGTCTTTGTGTGGCATTGGAATCAGAATAATGCTGGCCTCATACAGAGAGTTAGGCAGTGTTCCCTCTTCTTAAATCATTCAAGAAGGATTAGCATTCATTTTTTAAAGTTTGGTAGAATTCACCACTGAAGCCATGAGGTCCACAAGTTTTCTCTGTCCAGAGATATTTGGTCACTGGCTCACTCATGTTAATAGTTATAACTTTACTTAGGTTTTTTCATTATTTAGTCTTGGTATGTTTTATTTTTCTAGGAATTTGTCCATTTTAACTAGATTATCCTATATATTAGCATATAATTACTCTTAGTAATCTGTGTTAATCCATTTTCATTTCTGTAGAGTTGGTAGTACTGTTGCCACTTTTCTTTCTCTCTTTTATTTAGGAAAACCCACTTTCACTTTCTATTTTAGTAATTGGAATCTTCTCTTTTTTTCTTTGTCCATATAGCTAAAATGTCATCAATTTTATTGATCTTTTCAAAGAACCAATTTTTGGTTTCACTATTTTTCCTCTATTATTTTTCTGTTTTCTATTTCATTTATCTCTGCCTTAATCTTTATTATGTAGTTCCTTCTGCTGGGTTCAGGTTTAGCTTGTTCTTATTTTTCAGTTCCTCAAGTTGTAAAGGTAGGTTGTTTTTCTTATTTTTTAAAGGATAGAATTAATAGCTATACATGTTTCCCTTACAACTAGTTTTACTGCATTTCCTAAGTTTTTGGTTACTTTCTTTTGATTATTTTTGGCATGGAATATCTTTTCCCATTCTTTCCTTTCAGGCTACTTTTGTCTTTAGATACAAGTTACATAAGATCTAAAACAAGTCTCTTATAGACATCATATAGTTAAATTTTTTATCCATTCTGATAGTTTCTGTCTTTTAATTGGAGAGATTAATCTATTTACATTTAAATTAATTCCTGATAAAAGGGATGTACTTTGGTCATTTTTCTATTGATTTCTTACATATCTTACAATGACTTTGCCCCTCATTTCCTGCATGTCCTGTCTTGTTTTGTGATTAGTTAACTATTTGTGATGAAACATTTAAATTTCTTTCTCACTTCCTTTCATATGGACTCTATAGGTGTTTGTTTGTTTTTGGTTACCATGAGGATTACATGTTACATCCTAAAATAAGAACATTTTTATTTAAATTTATACCAGCTTAACTTCAATAACATACAAAAACTCTGTTCTTTTAGCAGCTGTGTTCCTACCTTTCAATTGTTGTTTTACAAAATCACATCTTCATATATTCTGTACCTCAAAGCATTAAGTAATAATTCCTTTAAGTGTGTTAGTCTCAAATTGTGTAGGAAACAAAACGTAGAGTTTTAAACCATGTTACAATGATACTATCTTTATAACTGACAAGTATTTACCTTCGTTGAGATCTTTATTTCTTTATGCAGCTTTGAGTTACTATTTAGTGTCTTTTATCTTACAGGACTTCCTTTGGCATTTCTTACAGGAAAGATTTAGTGGGAAGAAATTTCCTCAGCTTTTATCTGGCAGTATCTTAATTTTTGAACTGTTCCTTACTTTTGAGGAACAGCTTTGCTGGAGATAGGGTTCTTGGCTGACAGTTTGATTGTTTTGTTTTTGACCTTCCTTTTAGCACCCTGAATTTATCTGCCCACTGCTTTCTGGCCTCCAAGGCCAGAGGAAAAATCTGCTATTAATCTTACTGAGGATCCTTGTATGTGAGAGCTACTTCTCTCTTGCTACTTTAAAAATTCTCTTTGTCTATTGAAAGTTTGGTCATAATGTCTCTGTGTGACTTTCTTTGAGTTTATCTTTCTTAGAGCTCATTGAGCTTCCTAGATGCTTATATTCATGTTTCTTCAAGTATTCTCTGCCTCTTACTCTTTCACTTCTACTTCTGGGACTCCCATAATGTGTATGTTGGTCCACTTGATGCTGTCCCACAGGTCCCTTGGTCTCTTTTGCCTTTTCTTCCATTAAAAAAAAATGCATTTCTCAGACTCAGTGATTTCCATTTTCCTGTCTTTAAGTTTGCTGATTCTTTCTTCCATCTGCTCAAATATGCCTCTGAATCCCTCTAGCAATTTTTTAAATTTCAGTTATTTTACTCTCCAGCTTCAGAATTACTTTTTAAAATTCTTTTAGGTTTCCTATATCTTTATTAACATTTTCATTTTGTTCATATATTATCATCTTTACTTTCTCCACATATTTCTTTAGTTCTTCGAGCATCATTAAGACAGCTGTTTTCAAATGTTTGTCAAGTAGATCTGCTATCAGGTCTTTTTCAAGGACAATTTTATGTTGATTCATTTTCTTCCTTTGAATATGCCACATTTTCTCATTTTCTGTATGCCTTGTAACTTCTTGTTAAAAACTGGATATTTGAATTCAATACTGTGATAACTCTCAAAATCAGATTCTTCATTTTTCCCAGGGTTTGCTTGGGGTTTGTTGTTGTTAATTTAAAAAATAAATTTTTTCTTATTGTGGGCTGTCTCTGTTCCAAGGATGAGACTGAGTGTAAACTGAAGGTCCTCTCAGGTCTTTTCTGAGCCTGCACCTTTCCCTGAGCATGTGTGGTCACTTTCTAATTTTCTCCATATATTAAGTTGCTTTTGAATGTCCTAGTCTTTAATGTCTGGCTTTCAAGGAGGAAAAAGTAAAATAAAGGGTTTTGGGTGAAGTGTGCCAGCCCTTTAATTACCTTGGAAGTCACTTCAGCTGGTGGAGGTGGGAGGCAAGGGTTGGGACAATGGGGAAGATGCAACAACAATGTCAGCTGCCACCTTTTCATCTGCACCTCTGTTATCAACAGCTGCAATCAACATTCACAGCACAACTTCCTCATATTTGAAGGATGGGGTCTTTTTCCCCTGCTCTCGTTCTCACAAACTGCATGCAGGCTGTTCTAGGAACATGTGCACAGCTTTCATCACAAGGCTGGGGTGGAGAGTGGGTAGCCGCTACTGTGCTAAAGCCGAAATTAACCCAAATTAATGACACTTTACTGCCTAAGCCTTTATCTAGAAACGGCAAGCTTTCGATGGACGCCAGAGTTACAAAATAGTTACATCAGAAAGATTTTGCCACTGCAACTGTTATCTAGGTGGGAATACAGATTTCTGATGTTTCCTTCTCCACCATTTGCTCCATACTACTAAAACTTTTAATTTCTTAATTCCTTTTATGCTGTAAAATAGAGATCCTCATAAATATAGCTTATACATACATTGTAACAGGTTTCCAAAAGATCTCCTGTACATAGTCTTCCCAATGTTCACAAGTACAAATCGAACATTGTATCTTAAATTGATGATCAATAGCAGAATCATTCTCTGTAAACCAGGGCTGTTTTAGACCAGATACTCCAAATCATTCAACGTTCCTGACTCCTTTCCCCGAGACAGGGTCTCAC
>NW_022297942.1:5899-7860 GCF_002776525.5 Piliocolobus tephrosceles
CAAATCATTCAACGTTCCTGACTCCTTTCCCCGAGACAGGGTCTCACAACCAGGGCTGTTCTAGACCAGACACCATAAATCACTCAACGTTCCTGACTCCTTTCCCCGAGACAGGGTCTCACAACCAGGGATGTTCTAGACCAGATATCACAAATCATTCAATGTTCCTGACTCCTTTCCCTGAGACAGGGTCTGACAACCACGGATGTTCTAGACCAGATACCATAAATCACTCAATGTTCCTGACTTCTTTCCCTGAAACAGGGTCTGACAACCAGGACTGTTCTAGACCAGACACCATAAATCACTCGATGTTCCTGACTCCTTTCCCCGAGATAGGGTCTGACAACCAGGGATGTTCTAGACCAGATACCATAAATCATTCAATGTTCCTGACTTCTTTCCCTGAAACAGGGCAGACAGAGATTAGGCACATCCAGCACAACTTCTCTCTCTCCCATGGCAGCACACAGGACTCTAAGGAAGCTGGGAAGCTGTGCTGTTTGAGGAAATCACTGAGTTGAAAGTTCTCTACCTCAAATGAACCCCTTACTTGTCAACCTCACCTGCTGCAAGTCTGGGCATAAGGAGATCTTTGTTTCAGGCAGTTCATTTTATTTTGTTTTTTTATGAATACTTACTTTACTACCATTTTCCAGCCTCGCCTCCTAATGCTGTGCTTACCCACATTGACCTCTTCTTACAGGTGCAGATTCTAGACACATTTAAAGACTTCCCTAAAACTCTGCCTCTAGCATACCATCATCTACCACTCTAATAACAAGTATCCTTTCTCTAGCCAAATTCCTACCGCCATCATCTTCTTGGCTACACCAGGAGATATTCTGGACTATTCATTTTGGACTGTCCTCTTGTGGTCCCAATTCTCTATGCTTTACCTTCCCAAGAGGACTTCAGGTCTTCAAGGCCACCAACTATGGCCCAGGACTCTTGTACATCACTCTAACGTTTGGGAATGAGCTCACAGCTGGCATCTAAGGTGTCAAGATGAAATGACCCCACTTCCCTTCATAGGTAAAGGGACTGCCAGAGCATGGCATGCCTTAGGTCCTTACAACAAAGACAAATGAATATCCTACGTGCTCAGGGGTTCCCCTGGGGGATAAAAAGGAAGTAGCAGGGTAAGGAGAAGACTTTTACAAGCAGTTTTCTCATGGAGAAGTTGGGGACAATAATCCCACCTTCACTGGGTCGTAGGAAGAACTGAGTGGGTCGTGGAATGTGAAAATGCTTTGTAGAATCCGCAGTGCTGCAGAATCGTGCTTTACTTCTGTTATGTATTTTTGGCTTTCATCCCCAGTAAATCCTTAAAAGTCAAGCACATTAGGGGATGGTTCTTTAGAGCACTGCATCCAAAGTAGTTTCCCCACCTCCTGTTCTGACTCCCCCCTGCCCCTGCCCCAACACACACACACACACCAAGGTGTTATATAACAGCGAACAGTGAGGGCACACAGCCAATGAGAAACAACCCTGCTTCATCACACACCTCTCTTGCACCATCATCATTTTCTGTTCAGGACTTGAGATGTCCACAAAAGAAAGAGAAAGGGCTCTGTTATGTGTCCAGAACTTTCCACTGTACTTGTCAATTCTCTTAGTAGAAAATAGAGGTTATAAAAAATACCAGCTGGCCGGGCGCGGTGGCTCAAGCTTGTAATCCCAGCACTTTGGGAGGCCGAGACGGGCGGATCACGAGGTCAGGAGATCGAGACCATCCTGGCTAATACGGTGAAACCCCGTCTCTACTAAAAAATACAAAAAACTAGCCGGGCGACGAGGCAGGCGCCTGTAGTCCCAGCTACTCGGGAGGCTGAGACAGGAGAATGGCGTGAACCCGGGAGGCGGAGCTTGCAGTGAGCTGAGAGCTGGCCACTGTACTCCAGCCTGGGTGGCAGAGCAAGACTCCGTCTCAAAAAAAAAAAAAAAAAAAAAAAAAA
>NW_022297944.1:0-8589 GCF_002776525.5 Piliocolobus tephrosceles
TTCTCGCTTCATTTCATTCATTTGATCCTCAATCGCTGATACTCTTTATTCCAGTGGATCGTGTCGGTTACTGAAGCTTGTGCATTTGTCACGTATTTCTCGTGTCATGGTTTTCATCTCTGTCATTTCGTTTATGACCTTCTCTGCATTAATTAGTCTAGCTGTCAATTCTTCCACTCTTTTTTGAAGATTTTTAGTTTCTTTGCGCTGGGTACATAATTCCTCCTTTAGCTCTGAGGAGTTTGATGGACTGAAGCCTTCTTCTCTCATCTCATGAAAGTCATTCTCCTACCAGCTTTGATCCGCTGCTGGCGATGGGCTGCGCTCCTTTGTAGGGGGGAAATGTGCTCTTATTTTTTGAATTGCCAGCTTTTCTGCCCTGCTTTTTCCCCATCTTTGTGGTTTTATCTGCCTCTGGTCTTTGATGATGGTGATGTACTGATGGGGTTTTGGTATAGGTGTCCTTCCTGTTTGATAGTTTTCCTTCTAACAGTCAGGACCCTCAGCTTTAGTCTGTTGGAGATTGCTTGAGGTCCACTCCAGACCGTTTGCCTGGGTATCAGCAGCAGAGGTTGCAGAAGATAGAATATTGCTGAACCGTGAGTGTACCTGTCTGATTCTTACTTTGGAAGCTTCCTCTCAGTGGTGTACTCCATCCTGTGAGGTGTGAGGTGTCAGACAGCCCCTAGTGGGGGATGTCTCCCAGTTAGGCTACTCAGGGGTCAGGGACCCACTTGAGCAGTCAGTCTGTCCCTTCTCAGATCTCAGCTTCCGTGTGGGGAGATCCACTGCTCTCTTCAAAGCTGTCAGACAGAGTCGTTTGCATCTGCCGAGGTTTCTGCTGCTTTGTTGTTGTTGTTGTTGTTGTTGTTTAACTGTGCCCTGTCCCCAGAGGTGGAGTCTACAGAGACAGGCAGGTTTCCTTGAGCTGCTGTGAGCTCCACCCAGTTTGAGCTTCCCAGCGGCTTTGTTTACCTACTTAAGCCTCAGCAATGGTGGGCGCCCCTCCCCCAGCCTCGCTGCTGCCTTGCGGTTAGATCGCAGACTGCTGTGTTAGCAATGAGGGAGGCTCCGTGGGCGTGGGACCCTCCTGGCCAGGTGTGGGATATATTCTCTTGGTGTGCCCGTTTGCTTAAAGCGCAGTATTGGGGTGGGTGTTACCCGATTTTCCAGGTGTTGTGTGTCTCAGTTCCCCTGGCTAGGAAAAGGGATTCCCTTCCCCCTTGTGCTTCCCAGGTGAGGCGATGCCTCACCTTGCTTCAGCTCTCACTGGTCGGGCTGCAGCAGCTGACCAGCACCGATTCTCCGGCACTCCCTAGTGAGATGACCCCAGTACCTCAGTGGAAAATGCAGAAATCACCGGTCTTCTGTGTCACTCGCGCTGGGAGTTGGAGACTGGAGCTGTTCCTATTTGGGCATCTTGCTCTGCCCTCCTCTTTCTCTTCTTCCTTTCTTTTCTCTCTCCTCCTCTCCTGTCTTTTGTTCCCTTCCCTTCTCTTGTCTTCTCTATCCACATTTTCTCTTCTGATGTTCTCTCCAGTTACATGACTTTAGTTACCACAGGAAGTATATTCCCAAACTTGTTTAATTCTTGGAATATAGAATATATTTGGAGCCATCTGTTCCTATTGAGAAAAGAAGCTAGGCAACATAGAAATAAAATGTTGTTTTAAATAATTGGTAATTACCATATGGGACTCATTCCTACCACCAAAACTTCATTCTGTCTCTCACCATTTCTTGCTTGAATTATCAGAATAGCCTCTTCGTTGTCATCTCTAACTTATGCATGAATATCTCCAAACTTTTCTTTACATAGTTGCCAGTGTAATCATATCACATGCATTTGAATATATTTCATCAGTTGCTTATAAAGGAGGAGAATAATAAACATGATGCTGATAAAAGTGTAGAATTAAGTATTTAAAAACTGAATAAAACTTGTTCTTTCTCTCAAAGTAAAATGTATGTTTTCTGTATAATTTAACCACATCAAGGAGTCATTGCAAAGAATGTGTCCATCATGTATGTGGATAAGATCTCAGTTGCTTGGCATATACTACCTAATTGAATGAAATGGTCTATGTTGCTATTAGAACTTTTAAACATTTCATTGTTTTAAAGAAAGTAGAAATAAAGCAAAAGCCTATCCTGAAGACCGTGATGTATTCCTATAAATGCCTGGACTGTTTGTCACTGGGCTCCATATTGGATTGGTTAGCATTTTTTTTTTTTTTTTTGCTAACAAAGTTATCCGTGAAACCCATTTTAGACTGATTCTTTTCTCTGTGAAGCACATGTTATATTAGTTTTGCAGAATGTGTATGAGTTTAGGTGCAGGAAACACAAAAGGAGAAGTGTTTTCCAAGTCTTTCTATACTTAAGTGACATTCTTTACCAGCCCAAACTTCTTTGGCTAATTGATTCTCTAAACAAGACCTCAGCCAACCTTCAGAGCAGCTGTTTCTGGAATAACAGAGACTGGCCAGTGAGGGAATAACTGTGGCTTTAACAGGCATGTGCTTGCTCTCCACCACACTGAATTGCCCTCTCTGAAAGGGTTGCTTTTGATGACCAAATGCATCTTATTTTCTCTTGGTTTAAAAAAAAAGAAAAATAAAAGAAAATACTCTTCTATTTTTTCAACCATGATAACAAAAAGCAGTCACTAGAAAAATTGGCAAGAGGGAGTAGAGTTCCTAATAGGCTGGCCACTGAGACTTGGGATATTTTTCTGAGAAACCCAGTCATGCCTGTTTCATCTTGGAATAGATTCCTTTCCCCCAGTGGCACTCCAGAAGCCATGCTGTCTGTTTCAATTATGAATCCCCAGTCTTCTCATCACAGACTCAGGGCTATAACCGACTTCTGGCAATTTATGATCAAACCTAAAGCACTTAGCTAGTGACTTGTACCATTTGTTGAACATGTAAAAATCTCTAACACTTGGGGCCAAAATTAAAATGTCATTTAGCAAATGAGTGTGTTAATAGACAAGGATTCTCATAAGAGGAATAACTAGTGTCTTACTTAAAATCTTAGAATTCTAGAGCTAGAAAGGAGCTCACTCATCATTTACTCTAATCCTTAATTTTACATATGAAGAAATTGGAAAGAAAGGAGTTAAACACCTGGCTCAAGGTCATACCTGGCTTAAATAGAACCTCAGTTGCCTAATTCTTGCCAAGTGCATATTTCATGGCCCACGATTCTCTTCTCACTCTCGCTGGCTTTTGTGAAAGAGCAAAATTGGAAGCAGATCTTAGATGCTAATTTTCCTGCCTTGATAGTTATCTTTTCACAAGTTGGGTAGGGCAGGGTGGGCATTGGTTAGGGAATGACTGTGAAAGTTGAGAAGCACCTAAGACAATATTACTTAACTTTATTGTATTTAGGGGTGTTTTTATTACAGGTTGAGTGAGACACAATGGTGATGAAATAAGCTTCCCTGCATATAATTGCAAATAAATAAGCCTTTTGGGGTTTGCCTAATAGCAGGAGGCATGAGGTCATTTGGGATTATTGTTTTTTGTCAGTGTGTTTGAATACATTGGGTCACTGTCAAGGGGTTCTAGGTGAGCCACGATATTCTGGGTTTTCAGCTATTTTGAGTTATAAGACAACCATCAGGTAAAGCGTAAGTCTGAAAAACAAATTTAGAAGACCCTTTGGAAAGACCATATAGACTGAATTTTTGGAATTAAGCCATTTTTCATTTATGGCTGAGTCGCTGGTGTTTTGTAGACAAATTTGATAAGAAGTTTACATGATTTGGCTGTGTCCTCACCCAAATCTCATCTTGAATTGTAGCTCTGATAATTCTCATAGGCCATGAGAAGGAACCAGTGGGAGGCAATTGAATCATAGGGGCAGGTCTTTCCCATGCTGTTCTCCTGATAGTGAATAAATCTCATGAGATTTGATAGTTTTATAAAGGGGAGTTCCCCTATACAAACTCGCTTGCCTGCTGCCATATAAGACATGACTTTGCCCTTCCTTCCATATTGATAATCCTAATTGTTCCTTTCTCTTAGGGTCATGGTGGCAGGGCCCCGGGATCATGGGAGTGAAGATTGGCTGAGAACAGACTAATACAGAAGTGGAGAGAGGAATATTTGTGCAGTATTATTCCTTCAGAGTTGATAGATGCAAAATCAATCTATCAAATGGGCTCTGCGGAGAATGGACGGGCCCAGAACTGCTACTATATGCTATTCTATCTCCTGGGGACCCTAGAACTCTTACTAGGATTCCTGTAGTTGGCAGTGAGGTTGGCTGTGCATTAGGACTATAGGTATCTCTCTGATGAGCCATGTTTTTCCCTAACTAATCCTGAACATTCAAATTGGATTGTGTTTCATTCATGTCTTAATTATCAGGAAATCAGAGTGCCTGACACATGGCTGATACTCAGATGTTTTTCGAAGGACTGGAAAAGAATTATGAATTTGTATTTAATTCAGAGATGGACAGAGAACCAATGAAAGGTTTTGATATTGGGTGTAAGCAGGTTTGGGGTTGGGCAACTACTCACATTACAGCACTCAGAATTCACAGATGTTACTCCTTCTTACATTTCTTTCCATTAAGTTTGGGAAGAAAACCCAGATTATCTATCAAATACCAAACAATGACCAACAATCTTCTGTGGTAGCCTGAGACTAATGTTTTGATGCATGTAAGTTCGGAATATAAAAATGTAAAATTGTTAGTGGCTTTGGAATCTTCAATGTCTAGTAATTCATCTACTACATTAATAAGTTCAGTTTTTCTTAACAAACATCTATTGAGTGTTCTGCTTTTTGTGAAATATTTAACTAGATTCTATGAGAGACCCCAGAAGTTCCATATGAGAAAGTCCAAATTAGAATCTTGATTAAATTTTATTTTAACCTGAAAATTTATTTTAAAAGAGACAAGATAGCCTGACTTCTTGGTACTTTCACAAACTGTATATAAAATGATAAATTGATTCCTCTTTTATTACTTTGAGTAGTTCTTTCCAATTGATTGATTATATTGATATGACTACTTGAAAATACCCTGAACCCAATATGTTAGTATTGCTGATTATGAAGGATTTAATATCCCATATAAATGTGGGAGAGAATGTTGATAATTTACATTATATATGTACCTGAATTCAGCATTTAAAAGTTGATTTGTTAGAACATTTGATCTCACTGGCAGGAAGTGCTGATAAATGTAGTGAGTTTTCAAAGCAGAGAGGTATCAAGTTCAGTAACACCTCATTAGGTGCAAATGCTTTGTCTTCAGGGAAGAGAAATTAATGATATCTCTACATCTTGCAACATTTTTGTCTTTGTAGTTCAGCAGTTCAAAAACCCTACTCTACTTTCAAATTCTCGGTAAAAATATCTTTTTGGGGCCATGGTATTTGATCTTGTTGTAGTGGGAGTCATTTTAAAAGTTCAAAATTAGAGTCGAGTCACAGGGAAGCATTGCCAGTTCTATATGGAACAGCAAATTGTCCATAAAAAGGTACAGAATGGGCAAATAGAGTGGGCAAATAGTGTGAGCAAAATCCCTTGGGCTGGGTAAGAAGGCAGGTGGGCTGGGAGTGGTCATTGGATATACTAAGAGTCTCTTCCAAAAGGTGAAAAAAAAAGTCTTTCTAGTAAATCTAATGATTTACATACTATGGGGGATAAGCAAATGTACTGAGATTTTCCAGTCCTTGGAAAACATTTAAAACAGCTATGGATGTCAAGAAAACACAGATGGGGGTATGTCATTAAAAAAATTAACTAGATTTTTAAAACTGAACAAATACTATATAAGTAGCCAAGAAGGTGAACGAGTACAGGCTCTTGGATCCTTCCTTCACATAAATTCAAACATGCCAGGGAAGATATAGGGAGATTTCTTGGCCTTAGAGCTGTCCTCAGACACAAAATCAGAAACTTTAAGAAACCTGTGAGGAGGCAGAAAATAGTTGGGATCTGGTGTAGAGGTGGCAAATGTAGGGCTGGTGGGAGAGGCAGCCAGAGCCCTAGAACGGTATTAGCTGAGAAGGAACTCCCGGGCTGTGCCCTTTCCTATGCCTCGTGCTCCTCTGAGCAAGTCATTGCTTGTCTTGTTCCAGGGCCTCTCCTGTGGGACACAAAAGTGGCTAGGCCAGCCAGGCACAGGGAGCACTGTGGCCCCAGCAGTGCTGGGGCCTGGCTAGGTGAGGAGCAGCAGCACAGGCAGTGCAGGGCTGGGCTGCTGAGGAGCATTTCCTCCTTGCCCCACCAGCCTACCTACCCTGTGAGTGTGGCACCTAGAAGAAAGGCTTCAACCATTATTCAGTTGTTTTTTTTTAAAAAAAAATTGATTAAAGAAAGGAATCATAAAAAGTTACCTGTGTATCTCAAAGGTATCATTAATTAAATACTTGGAGGTACATTTTGTTAAACCAATGTATTGATATAAGATCAAGGCTTCTCCTTTGAGGAGGGGTGTCCAGCTTAAAGTTCTACCATTTTTCTTAAATAAATCATACTCTTGTGCATATCTATTATTCTCATTTTTTGTTCTTTAAATTGGAGTTAAAATTGTAAAACATTTGAGAATCAATCTGAAAAAGATTCCACCAAGATTTTCATGATATTTTCCCATTATTAAAAACAGTAAACAGTGCTGGGAGCAGTGGTGCACACTTGTAATCCCAGCACCTTGGGAGGCTGAGGTGGGAGGATTGCTCGAGCCCAGGAGTTTGGAACCAGCCTGGGCAACATGACAAAACCTTTTCTCTACCCCGCAAAACAAACAAACAAACAAAAAGCCAAGCATGGTGGTAAGCACCTGTAGTCCCAGCTACTCAGGAGGCTGAGGCAGGGGCCCAGGAGGGGGAGGCTACAGAAAGCTGTGATTGTGTCACTGTACTCCATCTTGGGTGACAGAGCAAGACCCTGTCTCTAAAGAAAGAGATCTTGTCTTTCTGGCTGAATTCTTTTTAAAAAACTCAAAATTGTCTTTTTTCCCCCAAAACTTATTTTCATGGGAATACCTTTTTTTTTTTCCTTTTCTCATTTGTGTGTCGTCAATTTACAAAAGATTTAACTCAATTATGTTCAATAACAATATCAACAGACACAGATAGGTTTGGGTACAATGCAAACTGATGTTGAAAGTTGTGCTCTGGATGGGGAGCAGAGCAAGATGGCCAAAAGGAACAGCTCCAGTCTCCAGCTCCCAGTGCGAGCGACATAGAAGACAGGTGATTTCTGCATTTTCAACTGAGGTACTGGGTTCATCTCACTAGGGAGTGCAGGACAATCGGTGCTGGTCAGCTGCTGCAGCCCGACCAGCGAGAGCTGAAGCAGGGCGAGGCATTGCCTCACCTGGAAAGCACAAGGAGGAAGGGAATCCCTTTTCCTAGCCAGGGGAACTGAGACACACAACACCTGGAAAATCGGATTAACTCCCACCCAAATACTGCGCTTTACCAAGGGTCTTAACAAATAGGCACACCAGGAGATTATATCCCACACCTGGCCAGGAGGGTCCCATGCCCACGGAGCCTCCCTCATTGCTAGCACAGCAGTCTGTGATCTAAGGGCAAGGCAGCAGTGAGGATGGGGGAGGGGTGTCCGCCATTGCTGAGGTTTAAGTAGGTAAACAAAGCTGCTGGGAAACTCGAACTGGGTGGAGCCCACAGCAGCTCAAGGAGGCCTACCTGTCTCTGTAGACTCCACCTCTGGGGACAAGGCACAGCTAAACAACAACAACAACAAAAAAGCAGCAGAAACCTCTGCAGATGCAAACGAATCTGTCTGACAGCTTTGAAGAGAGCAGTGGATCTCCCAACACGGAGGTTGAGATCTGAGAACGGACAGACTGCCTGCTCAAGTGGGTCCCTGACCCCTGAGTAGCCTAACTGGGAGACATCCCCCACTAGGGGCAGACTGACACCCCACACCTCACATGGTGGAGTACGCCCCAGAGAGGAAGCTTCCAAAGCAAGAATCAGACAGGTACACTCGCTGTTTGGCAATAT
Organism: Piliocolobus tephrosceles; assembly: GCF_002776525.5. Taxonomy (NCBI): domain Eukaryota; kingdom Metazoa; phylum Chordata; class Mammalia; order Primates; family Cercopithecidae; genus Piliocolobus; species Piliocolobus tephrosceles. Next base: position 8,003 of record NW_022297944.1, read on the forward strand.
TCTATCTTCTGCAACCTCTGCTGCTGATACCCAGGCAAACAGGGTCTGGAGTGGACCTCAAGCAATCTCCAACAGACTAAAGCTGAGGGTCCTGACTATTAGAAGGAAAACTAACAAATAGAAAGGACACCCACACCAAAACCCCATCAGTACGTCACCATCATCAAAGACCAGAGGCAGATAAAACCAAAAAGATGGGGAAAAAGCAGGGCAGAAAAGCTGGCAATTCAAAAAATAAGAGTGCATCTCCCCCTCCAAAGGAATGCAGCTCATCGCCAGCAATGGATCAAAGCTGGACGGAGAATGACTTTGACGAGATGAGAGAAGAAGGCTTCAGTCCATCAAACTTCTCAGAGCTAAAGGAGGAATTACGTACCCAGTGCAAAGAAACTAAAAATCTTGAAAAAAGAGTGGAAGAATTGATAACTAGAATAATTAATGCAGAGAAGGCCATAAAGGAACTGACAGAGATGAAAACCATGACACGAGAAATACGTGACAAATGCACAAGCTTCAGTAACCGACTCGATCAACTGGAAGAAAGAGTATCAGCGATTGAGGATCAAATGAATGAAATGAAGCGAGAA
>NW_022297945.1:0-7329 GCF_002776525.5 Piliocolobus tephrosceles
GGCGCCTGTAGTCCCAGCTACAGGCGCCCGCCACCTCGCCCGGCTAGTTTTTTGTATTTTTAGTAGAGACGGGGTTTCACCGTGTTAGCCAGGATGGTCTCGATCTCCTGACCTCGTGATCCGCCCGTCTCGGCCTCCCAAAGTGCTGGGATTACAGGCTTGAGCCACCGCGCCCGGCCATATATGTGTTTTTAAGCTAATAATTTACAGAAATTTAAATCAATCTATAAGAAAACCCTTCATCAGAAGTGATTAGGATTGGAACTGGTTTGTTAATTGGCAAAGTTCACCAAATAAGAGAATTGAAAAATTTAACATAACGATAACATGTGCATTTATTTATCAGGTGTTTTTTTTTTTTTTTTTTGACATAAAGCCCAAGCCTCTTCTTTGAGTATGGCTCCACCAATAAATGTTCCAGGTAGTCATTCTTGAATTAACCACATCAATGGTAGCAGTAATAATATCAATATTAATAATTGAGCACTACTATGCACTAGCTATTACTAATCCTCCCAGTATCTCTTGGAGGTAACAACTATTATTATCCTCATTTTACATATGAGGGTAAGAAACTTGCCTAACATTTATGATTAGTAAATGGTAGGTATAAAATTAAAGCACAGGATGTCTGGCTCTTAAGTTGTACTCTTAATCAGGACAACAGCATCTCTGATTTCCATTTTTGGATGTCTTTAGAGGAGGAACTTTAAGAAACTAAAGACATTTGGGAAGCAATCTAACTATGGAACCCCTCCAGATTTTTTATGATCGCTTTCAAAACTTTTAAGTTGTCTCCCCCATACGTACTTTAGCAACAATTTTATTAGCTATTCATTAGCATTAAATCTTTCCAAAGCATTTTTAAGGAAACAAGAAATTTCTTTTTAATTTATATTTATCATTTTAGTCAAATTATTTGACTATCATTTAGTCAAATTATGTAATTAAAACTGTGTATAAAGGATCACAATAGTTATGATCAAATTACAGGTATACAATTAAAGTAAATAGTTTGGGGATAAAATACAACTGTTTTTAGAACACAGCACTTAAGTGGAGGAATCAGAAGTGAGCAGGAGTATTATTGTCCAAGAATATTCGAGGTGCTGTGAACATAATTTTTTTTTTTTTTTTTTTTTTTTTTGAGACGGAGTCTTGCTCTGTTGCCCAGGCTGGAGTGCAGTGGCTGGATCTCAGCTCACTGCAAGCTGCGCCTCCCGGGTTTACGCCATTCTCCTGCCTCAGCCTCCTGAGTAGCTGGAACTACAGGCGCCCGCCACCACGCCCGGCTAGTAGTTTGTATTTTTTAGTAGAGACGGGGTTTCACCGTGTTAGCCAGGATGGTCTCGATCTCCTGACCTCATGATCTGCCCGACTCGGCCTCCCAAAGTGCTGGGATTACAGGCTTGAGCCACCGCGCCCGGCCGTGAACATAAATTTCTATGTGTTACAGTTGAAACGGAGATCATCAGTTAATCTACAACTACTTTAAGAGAAGTGATTTGTTTTTCTAAGACCACCAGAGTGGGCACAAAAGAACCAGCGAGTAGGCAAGGCTAAAAGCAAAACTGCAAATTTATTCTTTGGTCATCTAGCTTCAGGGACTGGAGCTGGTGGGGGGCGGGGGGGGTGGAGTTTCTAATACAGTCCGGACAAGAATGGGGGCTGAGAAAGCCCGCCCCGGGCGCATCTGCTGGGAGCGACTTCTCTAGGAGTGGAAGGGCAATAGGCGGGGCACAGGCATGTCGCTCCCCTCGCAGGTGCCACCAGGTAAATCTTGGTCTCTTCGGATTGACATCACCTTGTGCATGCCTGATTAATCTGCACCTTCCCGGGCCTCAGCTGCATTCTCGCACACACGGGAAGAGTTGGTGGTGAAGAAGAACCCGGAAGTGCACCATCCTACCTCCCTTCCTCCAAACAGTCCAACCTTTTATTGATAATAGTGATAAAGGGGCGCCGTGGTCTGTCTGGCTACTTCCTGCTGTTAAGGGGCGTCGTTAAGGTCGGGGCCCATGGTTGGTATTTGGACGTATGGATGAAGAATAAAATAAGGCATAGTATTAGTATAGGAATGAGGAATGAAAGCATTTGTTGGAATATGGGCAAAACCCAGAAGGAAGGTCCTGGCAAGGTTGGGGAGTATGAGATAGTTAAGAAAATTTAGTAAGTTTGAGGCGAGTGGGGGAAAGCCAAACTGATTTCCACTGATTGCTTTCGGTAGGGGCCCTTTTAATCTGGGAATGAGGAATGAGTGCGCAAAAGTAGTTGTTGGCCAGGCAGCAATTAAGGAGTGGAGTTTTTCGTGGAGTGGATGGCTTTCCACTTACTCCTACTACAGAGATATTGGATGGAAGACTAGGTCCAGAGAAGGACCGCAAAACAGAATAGGTAGCCTCGCTGTTGATTAAAAAATTGTCTTACCCGCTACCAGGAGAGTTACCCGTGGCTCGGAGCGACTTTTCTAGGAGTGGAAGGGCAATAGGCGGGGCACGGGCATGTCGCTCCGCAGGTGCCACCAGGTAAATCTTGGTCTCCTTGGATTGACATCACCTGGTGCATGCCTGATTAATCTGCACCTTCCCGGGCGTCAGCTGCATTCTCGCACACAGGGGAAGAGTTGGTGGTGAAGAAGAACCCGGAAGTGCACCATCCTACCTCCGTTCGTCCAAACAAGAAGGTCAGTTAAGAGAGTTTTTGCCGTATTTATATTTCATTTGCGTTTTACCACTATCACAAGTGGTATAGCAATATTGCATATTATAACAGTACTGTCACATGATTCCAGGGGAATGTGCTACAGCACTGTATTTATTTTCCGTTTTATATTAAAAATCCAACATGTCAGATGGTTTAAAGATAGATAGATAGATGATAGATAGATAGATAATGATATGCCTCCATCTGTCTATCCATCTATATCTCCACATATATATAGCCTTATAATATACATATTATATGTATGTAATAGCCTTTTTAAAGCTTTCAGATCTATTCAAACTGACTTGCTGTTTCCTACTGTTGCTGTAACAAATAACCACAAACTTAGAGACTTAAAACAACATATATTTAATATCTCACAGTTCTGGAGCTCAGAACTGTTTAAAGTCCAAAAAAGTCTAAAATTAAGATGTTGGCAGAGTGTGTTTCTTCTAGAGACTTCATCAGATGATTTGCTTCTATGCCTTTTGCAAATTCTGGAAGTTGCCCGTATTTCTTGGCTAATGGTTCCCTTCATCCTCTTCCTCACATCACTCCAACTTCTTGCTTCCATTGTCACATTTCCTCTTCTGTCACCAAATCTCTTCTTTTTCCTTGTTGTAAGAATCTTTCTGATTATGTTTAAGGCCCATTTGAAAAATCCAGTATAATCTTACCATCTCAAAATCCACAACTTAATCACATTTGCGAAGTTCCTTTTTCCATGTTAGATAATACATTTGCAAGTTCCAAAGACTAGGATAGGACATGTATACCTTTAGTGGACATTATTTGGCCTGCTACACTTGGCTTAATTAGAGACAAATTTCCAAAAGTAAACTAAAAAGTTAATCACATTGATATTTTAAGCAGGGATTATACCTAGAATGTCTAAACTGTGAGAAAATAAGCAGTAATCTCTTTTGAAAGCAATTTAAGAACTTTGTGTCATGCGCGTCCCTGTGAAGAGACCACCAAAAGGCTTTGTGTGAGCAATAAAGCTTTTTAATCACCTGGGTGCAGGTGGGCTGAGTCCGAAAAGAGAGTCAACGAAGGGAGATAAGGGTGGGGCCGTTTTACAGGATTTGGGTAGGATTTGTGTAGGAAAAGGAAAATTACAGTCAAGGGGGGTTGTTCTCTGGCGGGAAGGAGTGGGGGTCGCTAGGTGCTCAGTGGGGGAGCTTTTTGAGCAGGATGAGCGAGGAAAAGGAATTTCACAAGGTAATGTCATCACTTAAGGCAAGGACCAGCCATTTTCACTTCTTTTGTGGTGGAATGTCATCAGTTAAGGCGGGGCAGGGCCTTTTCACTTCTTTTGTGATTCTTCAGTTACTTCAGGCCATCTGGGCGGGCGGACGTGCAAGTCACAGGCGTATATACGTGCAAGTCACAGGGGATGCAATGACTTGGCTTGGGCTCAGAGGCCTGACACTTTGGTAATGGAGATTTTCAGATTGAATTTGTGAACTTGTAGCATACATGGCCCATTTCCTTTTAAAACAACATCTATTTGAATTGTAAAGAAAAATCCTCCCTACTTCTCACATGCCTTCCCTCTTTTCCTCCTTTGTTTTCAGCTTCTTCTCTATCTTCTTCCTTGCCTTCTCTCAGTTATGCTCCCCTGCATATTATTTATGACTCTATGTAAGTTCTTGAGCTTTTACAGCCATTTCTTATTCAATTTTGAACTCAATAATAAGTAAAATCTAGCCTGAGTGTGCATTTTTCTCTGTTGTCAGTCCTAAATGGAAGTACTCATTTGAAAAAAAGATGCTAGACATACATATAAAACGCCAAGATTAAAATAAACAGAATAACTTATTTTTCTTGCATCCAGTGAGGAAATTGCCAGTTTGCTCTTTCCCCAACTCAGACCATAAAATTAGATTCATTAGTTTTACCTCATGCTCTTTATTTCAGTTGGGAAGAAAACTCTGACTCACTTTGGCTAGGCTGAAGTCCCAGTGGGCTCTTAGGGGTAATGTTACTTGGTTTAGGGGTGACATCACTTTTTTCTATATTGAAAGCTAATAAGCTATTTCTAACCTTTTCCATCAAGGAACTAGCAGGAGGGATTTTTCTTGATTTAAGGAATTTTGCTTGTTGCTTACTACTTCCTTTACTTTTCCTTTTAAATATTTTAAACCCATATCTTTATAACATTTTCACTCTGTTTCAATCATTTAGTTGCTTTGTGCTCTTCTAATGTCAATGTCTCAAATCTCCCCACTCGATTTCTATGGACCACCTACTCAGCTAACCAGCTGTTCTTGATTTTATACTGGATTTTCTCTCTATCCATTTATAAACATGATTAAATGTTCATTGCAAAAGTTTTCTAAATATTAAATAGTGATTGAATGATGGGATTATGAGTTATGTTTGTTTATCTTTTGACTTTTGGGGATTATTTTTCAAGTACTTTATATTACATAAATTCTATAGTAGAAAATACTGTAGACTATACTTAAAATAATATAATTTTTTTGCTAAAATTATCTATTGTAGAAGAGATGATGGCTTTTTTGGAAAAATCATTTTTGATATTTTCTCTACAAAAATACCATATTGTGTATATCTTTTACTTTCTCTACTTCTCTCCCTCTCTGTATGTGTGTATGAAAGGAGTTTTTAAAATAAAGCTAAATATGTTAAATATTGACTAAATAAAATTGAAAAAAGAGTTTAGACAGTTGAAACAAAGAAACCAACCAGATAAACCTCTATGGAAGTTGGCTAAGATCTTCTAAATAAAATAATAATAAAGTCAACTGTAACAATAAAACAATGGATGCATAATAAGTCCAAAATCTAATGCAGGGAATGTTTTTAAGGAGAGATCCAGTAATCTAATCAATGGAGAACTTTGGACACTTTGAGGTTTCTGAATGGATTACATGTAGGTCTCTCTTACATGCCAAGAGAGAGAGACACAAGAAAGATCAAAGCAGGCCACCAGCCTCCTTGGGGATAAAAGTCAATCAGTATGAATATAGCCCTAGCTGCACCAACTCTCAGTGACAGGTCTCCAGTGCTCCTAACCTCCATATAGGCTATAGATTACCTTTGTAAAAACGCAGAAATCATAAACCCTTTGTCTCTTATTATACAACAACCACAGATTCTGTATTGCTGTTGTAACATAGAGCAGGTTGCTAAGAAGACTGCTACTAAGAGGGAGCAGCAATGACATTTAAAACACCAGAAACTCCCAAAATATTGTCTGTCTATAAATAAAGATATTACTCTTTATTCCTTTGCTCCCTTTAAATAAACTCCATAAATACTTTTTTTCTGAGGTAATCTTGTTTCTCTCAATGTTCTTGGTAATATTGCCCAAAAAGTAGCCCCCAAAAGTAGCAAGTTTCTTTTTGTGGAAAGAAAGTACTATCTCTACCCTTACTGAGAAGAGAAATGTGGAGTAAAAATCATGTCTTTTTACTTCTGCTGCTAGACTTGATTGAAAGGAGAATGTGGCATAGACATGCTATTTGTTTACCAAACTACCTTCTTTTCCTGGACACACAAAAGAACATCATTTTTAGCCTCTTTGGCAGATGCAGTTGCATTAGTGCCATTTCACTGGGTTCTAACCAATGAGAGGCAGGCAGAAGTGGCATGACATTTCCAGGTCTAGCTGTAAAATGACTGTGTACAACTCTCTGGCACTCTTTTTCCCTGTAGCAAAGGTTATGGAGGTAGCATGTCTACATGGCACCATCACAAGATGGTAGGAAGCTGGATTCCTGAGTCACCAAATGTAGGAAAGCCCCTGCCAACCCACATCGGACTTTGAGGGAGAAAATGTGCACTGAGTTACAATGTCTTTATCTCCAATGACTTAGAATCAAGGTCACGGTCTTTTTTTGTTTTGTTTTGTTTTTTTTTTTTTGAGAGGGAGTCTTGCTCTGTCGCCCAGGCTGGAGTGCAGTGGCCGGATCTCAGCTCACTGCAAGCTCCGCCTCCCGGGTTCACACTATTCTCCTGCCTCAGCCTCCGAAGTAGCTGGGACTACAGGCGCCCGCCACCTCGCCCGGCTAGTTTTTTTGTATTTTTTAGTAGAGACGGGGTTTCACCGTGTTAGCCAGGATGGTCTTGATCTCCTGACCTCGTGATCCGCCCTCCTCGGCCTCCCAAAGTGCTGGGATTACAGGCTTGAGCCACCGCGCCCGGCATGGCTTCTGTAATGCCACTTATTCTTCTCTCAAACATTCTTAATTTATAATGTGAATTAACAGGTAAATATTTTTCCATTTACTTCCTATTGTTACTTTATGGTCTTCTGAAAAATTCTGTTTTAAAATTTTAAATAGCTTATAGAAAGGCTGAATTTTATTAGCTTTATTAGCTGTATTAATGATTTAAATTATTTTATTATGGCATCTGACTAGCAACTAGCAAAAACAGCATAGAAACTTTTACAGTCACGAAGTTTATTTTACAGTTGTAATGTTTGAAATCACATAGAGCTATAGAGGTTGGCTATTATGAATAGTATAGCTGAGTAGCTCTACCAGATCCAACCCTGCCACAGAAAACAAAACAAAACAAAATTCTGGAAGAAAATATCCAAAAGGAAGCTTGAAACTTGAAAGAAAGAACAGGGGATAGGGTTAGCTTTTTACC
>NW_022297945.1:7429-9985 GCF_002776525.5 Piliocolobus tephrosceles
TGGGAGGCCGAGACGGGCAGATCACAAGGTCAGGAGATCGAGACCATCCTGACTAACACAGTGAAACCCCGTCTCCTAAAAAATACAAAAAACTAGCCGGGCGAGGTGCCGGGCACCTGTAGTCCCAGCTACTCTGGAGGCTGAGGCAGGAGAATGGCATAAACCCGGGAGGCGGAGCTTGCAGTGAGCTGAGATCCCGTCACTGCACTGCAGCCTGGGCCATAGAGCCAGACTCCATCTCAAAAAAAAAAAAAAAAAGAAAACCTGTAGTATTCCTGTTTCTCCACATTCTCTCCAGCACCTTCTGTTTCCTGACTTTTTAATGATTGCCATTCTAACTGGTGTGAGATGGTATCTCATTGTGGTTTTCATTTGCATTTCTCTGATGGCCAGTGATGATGAGCATTTTTTCTTGTGTCTCTTGGCTGCATAAATGTCTTCTTTTGCGAAGTGCCTGTTGGTGGGACTGTAAACTAGTTCAACCATTGTGGAAGGCAGTGTGGCGATTCCTCAAGGATCTAGAACTAGAAATACCATTTGACTCAGCCATCCCATTACTGGGTATATACCCAAAGGATTATAAATCATGCTGCTTAAAGACACATGCACATGTATATTTATTGCGGCACTATTCACCATAGCAAAGACTTGGAACCAACCCAAATGTTGATCAATGACAGACTGGATTAAGAAAATGTGGCACTTATACACCATGGAATACTATGCAGCCATAAAAAAGGATGACTTCATGTCCTTTGTAGGGACATGGATGAAGCTAGAAACCATCATTCTTAGCAAACTATTGCAAGGATAGAAAACCAAACACCGCATGTTCTCACTTATAGGTGGGAATTGAACAATGAGATCACTCGGACACAGGGTGGGGGAATATCACACACCAGGGCCTGTCATGGGGTAGGGGGAGGGGGGAGGGATAGCATTAGGAGATATACCTAATGTAAATGACAAGTTAATGGGTGCAGCACACCAATATGGCACATGTATACATATGTAACAAACCTGCACGTTGTGCATATGTACCCTAGAACTTAAAGTATAACAATAAAAAAAAAAAAAAAAAAAAAGGAAAAGGAAACCTGTAGTATTCCTGGTCTGAAGATTCAGAGGACAGAGTTCAGGGAAACCACAGGAAAGGGAAAGTGAGGGAGTGACACGGAAAAGGAGACAGAGGGGGAGTGTGCCAAGTTCTCTGTATAAACTTTCTTCATTTCTGTGACTGAACCACAAATAGTGCCAGGTAGGCTCAAGTTAACACAGCTAAATCTAAATAAACTGAAATTTGAACTGTTGCCGCTTCAGAAAATTTGGATCATACACTTTGAGACCAACCAAATGTTGTGCCTGATTAAGCCAACAAAACTACATCAATCAAAATCAACTCTTCGGGAGTGTATAACAGAATCTAGAGTCTCCACAACATAGCACTCACAATATCCTGGGTAAAATCCAAAATTACTCAATAAAACAAACAAAAAAAAGTGGCCCATTTTATTTTTAGGAGAAAAAGCAATCAACGGAGATGAACCCTAACATGATGCAATTATCTAAACTGTTAGACAAGGATATTAAAGGAACTATTTCAACTATGCCCAGGGAAATAAATAAAAATACTCTCACGATAAATATAAGGACAGGGAATCTCAGCAGAGAAATCGAACTATAAAGAAGAACTCAATGGAAATTCTAGAATTGAAATCATTACAGTCGTTGTTCTCCTGTCCATTATGAATTAAAAAGGAAAAATAATTTTTATAACATAGCACCAAAAGGAGTAAAGTATTCCTATAACCCCCTACATTTTTCCCTTTCAAATTCCTATTATGGAGTAAGCATTGGGAAGAGTTGGGGAATGTTCAGATAAAAGTACAAGCAAAGAGTGATGAATTAATTTCCCTTTCTTCAACGAGTTTAAAGTCAAAATTTTGTGAAGCCAAATCCATACAGTTTTATTAAGAAGGGTGTAACAGAAACAAAAATATCATTGTTATAAATAATTGATATATTCTAACTGGAATGAGAGCATTCAAACAGTATCATTTTAGGATAATATTAAAATTATTTGATAGACAAAATTATTTGCCACAACACTGCAGTTTTAATGACAGATCTTTTTAATAGGTGTGCCATTATAATTAGAGTAATTGTATCATAATGATAAAAATCTACAGACCTCAAACTGTTTTTCATTCTCATTACCTTTTTTTGAATTCTATCCTCTTGCATTTCCCCTTAAGGCCAGTGTGTTAATAACTTCTTCTCTATTAAGAAGTCATTAATTTGTAGGAAAAAATAAGGTGACATAACATAGTAAGTGGATGGAAAGGGGAAAAACAAAGGGAGTAGATGCCAAGGATGCATAAATGTCACAGGAATCTTAAAGAATAGGAAAATAATTTGGAGTCATACTCTCAATGGATTAAATCTCTTTTTTTTTTTTTTTTTTTTTTTGAGACGGAGTCTCGCTCTGTTGCCGGGGCTGGAGTGCAGTGGCCGGATCTCAGCTCACTGCAAGCTCCGCCTCCCGGGTTTACGCCA
>NW_022297946.1:0-1789 GCF_002776525.5 Piliocolobus tephrosceles
CATACCATTCAGTATATTTTTATTTACCATTTCACTTCGAAGATAACCTGGTGCATTAGTTTCCTCGAGCTGCTGTAACAAATTACCACAAACTGTGTGGCTTAAAGTAATATAAATACATTTTCTCACAATCCTAAAAGCCAGGAGTTTGAAATCAAGATGTCTTCAGGGCTACACTCCCTCCCAAGGCTCCGGAGAGAATCCAGTCCATGCTTTTCTTTTGATGGCTGCTGGTAATCCTTAGGATTCCTTGGTTTGTAGCTCCTGGTAATCCTTAGGATTCCTTGGCTTGTGGCTCCTTTTGTCTTCACTTTGCTGCTTCCTGTGACATCTGTGTTTTCTTTCTTTTCTTTTTTTCTGTTAGAAGAACATTTCTCATTAGATTTAGGGCCTGCCCAGGTAATCCAGGATGATCATATCTCAAGATTTGAACTTTATTATATCTGCAAAAACCCGTTTCTCGAATAGGTTAACATTTCACAGATGTTGGGGATTTGGGCATATCTTTCTAGGTTTACCTTTTAACTTACTACATATATGGTAAGATCAAAATGGGATATGTGCCAGAGTGTAACAAGGGCTTTACCAAACTAGTTTCTAGTTTTGTTTTGTCTTGTTTTTAGTTTTGGTTGCCTAGTTACTGTCTATTTTACCTGGGCTAAGACAGTATACAATATTTTCTGCTCTTTTCAGCAAAAGTTCAAGTCTGTCTATAGCTCAACTCAGTCCTAAACTATGCTGATGTCCTCCAAAACTGGCTTATATAGAAACATGTATAATCAATATTTCATAGGTTTATATTGTTCAGAAAAAAAATACTAATGAGATACAATCTGGTTTCATTGGTCTAGATTTCTCTTCTAGATATGTTGCCTGATAATCAGCAATATTGGAAGATCAGATTTCTAGCCTCATCTACCTATGTAGGCAAAATTATTTACCAACTTATTCAGAAAAAATAATTTAATCAGATGACAAGGATAGAAAATACATAAAAACATTTGAGGGAGTTCTGACCTCACCTGCATTGTAACTCTAGATCTTTGGTTACTCCACTGACTGATAAATATTTATAACTTTCATTTAATTTTCTTTTACCCTATGGAAAGCTTAATGACTTCTCGAAATATTTATTTCACTTACTGTGGAAAACTTGACATAATCAGAACAGCATTGTTTATAATTTTAGCTACACTAATAATTATTTATCAGAAACAGTTACTTTAATTTCCTTCTTTAGCACAGTCCCATAAAGCTAATTAATTATGTCAATTGCATCATACAGTGCTTAAAGATGGGTGTTTACAGAAATTGCTTGGAGAAATTCTTCTATATGTAGTTTGGCAGAGTAAATTTCTACTTTCAATTTGTATTCTTCCATGTTCCACCAGATGAATAATTGTCCTTTTGGAGAAAGAAACCAATATAGAGTATGATATTTTCCAAAGTCCCATGGTAGTCATCTTAAGCCTGTCATACAAATGGATTAATGGTCCATAATATTCTGTGCATTAAAATATTTGTCACAAAAATGAATGTATACTTTATCCCCCTTCACACATTTCCTTCTCAAAAGAAATGATTATCTTTTTTTTTTTTTTTTTGAAAAATGTTCTGTTCTTGGAAGTATAATCTCTGCCATTAGAATAATAAAGAAAAATATAACAATACTTTTAGATATAATTCTCTGAAAAATAGTTCTCATGACAGAATATAATAGAACACACAAGAATACAAAATAGTTCTTATTACCGTGGAACATGTTAGAGTGTATTACTTTAGGAAAAAA
>NW_022297946.1:1889-3409 GCF_002776525.5 Piliocolobus tephrosceles
AAAAAAAAAAAAAAGTAAGCCCACTGTTAAAATTACATTGTGTTTTTATTCTTTCGATTTCTGCTTTATTTTTCTCTGAATTTTTTAGATTGAGATAGGCTGCTAAGCCTGTCACACATCATGCCTATTCTGTGAATGCAATTAGAGAGGGCTCAGCTGGAAAATTCTCTGCATCTAGATAGCTCCGGAAAGCACTTTCACTGGCCTGGTTTCTTTCATGGCAAAATATAGAAGGAAGAGATTTTACCATTTACTTCCTTTGTTTCTTGTGTTCACACGATTGCTAACATTGATTCTCAGAACAGAATTAATCTATTTAATTAAAATAACTAGAGTTGGACACAAATTGAGACTTCTTATTCATATGCTAAATTGTAGGTATTTTTGCCTCATGTAGAAATCCTAGCTTGTGATATTAGCAAAATGATTCTTGTGGCCTCAAATCAAAGTGGAATCCATCTTTATCTAGTAACATAAAAAAGAGAAACTATTTTTATATATTTTATAAATCTATATCTTTGCTCTTTTTATACTTTTTTTGGTAAAAACTGGCATTAATATTATTTACATATCATTAAAATGTATTTAAATCCCTGTAAGGGCCCTAATGGATCTATCTACATTATTCACATAACACCAATCTAGCCAGTTAAAATATTAAATACATATTCTAAGTTTTATTCCATATTTCAACTACATTTTAAGTTCCTTGACAGCAGAAGTTATGCCTTTTCTCTTTTCACCTATTTTCAGCATATTTCTGTGATGGGTATGATACCAAAAGGCAGATGCCCAGTGGGCATCAGCTGTAGTAGTCTATCCTCGCACCAGTACTTGGCATTTCTCCACATTCTTTAAAAAAAACAAAACCTCTTTAAAATACAGCGCAATCTGAGATTTACTATACATTGTGCACAAAAAGTATATTCATACCACCATCAACTCCAGGAGACAGACTTTCTTTAAAGTCTCTGTTCATTCTTTCTAGCATCCAGGGACCGCCCACTCCCTTTACCCTACCCCCTGACATTGCTAAGCTCTTTAGCTTCCTCCCTCTTTTCTTTATTGAGCTGGGTGTCTTTCTCTTTCTGCCTTAGCATGCTTTCCGAGTTCTGCCCCTCAACAGACTTTTCAAAGCTATTTTCTCTACAAAGTCGTTTGTTCTACAAAGAAACTTTCAGACCAATTACCTGGAAGACTACATTTTCTTGGAAGAGAGCACTACAACTATATAATGGGTATTTTAATCAAAGGAGAAACATGACGTTCCAACAGGGGTTCTGAGAATCAGGGCTTCCTTAAGTTCTGGTTTTATCACTTGTATAGTGTTTGATCAATTATTTATCCTCTCCAAAATTAGTTTCTTGGTTTTTAAAACAGTTTAGCCATATGCAGAAAACTGAAACTGGACCCCTTCCTTATACCTTCTACAAAAATTTACTCAAGATGGATTAAAGACTTAATCCGTTAAGACCTAAAGCCATAAAAACCATAGAAGAAAACCTAGGTAATACCATTCA
>NW_022297946.1:3509-6215 GCF_002776525.5 Piliocolobus tephrosceles
CTAAAACCATAAAAACCATAGAAGAAAACCTAGGCAATACCATTCAATACAGAGGCATGGGCAAAAACTTCATGACTAAAACACCAAAAGCGATGGCAATAAAAGCCAAAATTGATAAATGGGATCTAATTAAACTAAAGACCTTCTGCACAGCAAAAGAAACTATCATCAGAGTGAACAGGCAACCTACAGAATGGGAGAAATTTTTTGAAATCTGTCCATCTGACAAAGAGCTAATACCCAGACTCTACGAAGAATTTAAACAAATTTAAAAGAAAAAAACAACCCCATCAAAAAGTGGGTGAAGAATATGAACAGACACTTCTCAAAATAAGACATTTATGCAGTCAACAAACATGTGAAAAAAAGATCATCACTTGTCATTAGAGAAATGCAAAACCACAATGAGATACCACCTCATGCCAGTTAGAATGGTGATCATTAAAAAGTGAGGAAACAACAGATGCCAGAGAGGATGTGGAGAAATAGGAACCCTTTTACACAGTTGGTGGGAGTGTAAATTAATTCAACCATTGTGGAAGACAGTGTGGTGATTCCTCAAGGATCTAGAACCGGAAATACCATTAGATTCAGCAATCCCATTACTGGGTATATACTCAAAGGATTTTCTTCTTGCACAAAGGAAACAGTATCATTGATAATTAAACCTGCATTTGACTGTATAAGCTTCTGAGTTGCTGCATGATGAAATGTGTGGCTATTGAAGCTTAAACACATGAGGAGCTCTTTTTCTCATTATATTTCAAAAATTCCATTTTAAATGTTAGTCACAGTATAGCAATCAAATCTGAAGAGTCTTCATCCAATTAGTAATGGAAAAGGTGAAAAGGTGAAAAGGGTCAATAGTTGGCATTTGAAATCAGACCTGCCTAAAAATGTAACTTTATATTTTCCTTTACCTACTAATCAAAACTGCAATTTTAGCTTCTCTTGATTGAACATCAGTCTATGTCTATGTCACATTAAGTACGTATGTGTCTGTGTATAAAGAGACAGCGTTATACATTACATACATAGAGAATATTTGTTATAAGTGGGTATTTTATTAATCATTCTAGTAAATCAATGATATATGTGTATATATAATATAGGTATCATTTTACATTTACTGAAATTGAGTGTCAAAGATGTTAAGAAACATTTTCAACCTTACATATTAAGGAAACAACATAAGTAGTTCTGACTCACTTCAGCTATTTCTCAACAACATAACATTGTTGAAAAAGGAAGTGGACCCCCCCAAAAATTTGTCACATATTTGGTGGTTATCTTTTTTTGATTATTTTTTCTTTAAGATGGGGCTCGCTATGTTGCTCAGGCTTGGCCCAAATTTCTGGGAACAGGTTGTACTGCTGCCTCATCATCCTCAGTACTTGTGACTGCAGGTGCACACCACTGCACCAAATGAGTTAACGTTTTCAATATCACTAGTTTTAAATAAATCTTACCTCAGTCCCACTTATCTTGATAAATCAGGCTCACATATTCATAACCATTATGTAAAACCTAGAATTATTACATACTTTTTTAACTCTGCATCTTACTTCTTATAGCCCCTTTGGCAAGCTGACTATCAGTTATTACTTGCTGCTATTGTCAATGTTTGCCCATCTTTGTTCTAATTTTATTTGTCTCCAGGACTGAGAACTAAATGGCTATGGTAGAACTGAGAATCCAGTAGTAACGTACAGGGTCTGAGTATGGCTCAATATAAATATTGACAGAAGCAGTACCAAACACACATACAGCCCATCTAAAGCTATCCACATAGGATTTATACGTACAAAATATTTACTTCATCAGAAATTTAACACTGCAGGATACTCCAAGCCTTTACTCCTATTCTCATGACATTTTGATCACATAATTAAAAAGAAACTCAATCTTCTCACTATTGGTTGGTTTACATTTAGGCTTCCTTTTTTTATCTGACACTTCTTATCCACTATGTAATTCATTTTTTTTCACTGGGTTCTGTTCTGATCTCACCCATTAATCTCAATAAAGTACCACTTCTAAAAGGCTTGGTAAATCCCTTCATCACAATCCGGCCTTCCTATTTTATTCTCTAGCCTCACTAATCAACTCTTTACCCATTTGAGCTGTAAATGACTAATATCTCTAATTGAAAGTCTTGTAGCTCCTAAGAGTAAAAAGCAGAACTAGCTCTCATTAACGTGAAAGTCATCGATTAAAAGATATATTTACTAGCATATCTGTATTTATTGAGAGTGGCTGGGTTTGTTTTTTCTGCAGAAGAAAGGGATGCCCTGTTTTTCCATCAGTCTCTAATCTTAGGAAAATACTACCTTCTTCACAAAGCCCAGTTACCAACATGCCGATGTATATAATACCTCTGAATTTCAAAAGACAATGGTGATATTTTCCCAACTCAAGTAAATCATATTGTCTATGACGTGCCTTTGTCATTTATTTAATCATATTCTGAATAAAATTTAATCCTCTTCGGAATTTTTATAGACATAATCTAAATTTTCTACCCAGTAGATTTTTTAAAGACACTATTGTTGGGGTCCGCGTGTTTCCTGAACAAAGGAATGAACACACAAGACAACACAAGACGAGACAAACGTGGCGGCCTCCCCGAACGACACGCTCTGCTTTATTTTATACAGTCCTTTGTGGAATGTTAGCAAGTCGCCAGACACATTGTTGTTTCTCTGA
>NW_022297947.1:0-1442 GCF_002776525.5 Piliocolobus tephrosceles
CTCATTGTGGTTTTGATTTGTATTTCTCTGATGGCCAGTGATGATTAGCATTTCTTCATGTGTCTGTTGGCTGCATAAATGTCTTGGTTTGAGAAGTGTCTGTTCATATCCTTTGCCCACTTTTTGACGGGGTTGTTTGATTTTTTCTTGTAAATTTGTTTAAGTTATGTGTAGATTCCGGGTATTAGCCCTTTGCCAGATGGGTAGATTGTAAAACTTTTCTCCCATTCTGTAGGTTCCTGTTCACTCTGATGGTAGTTTCTTTTGCTTTGCAGAAGCTCTTTAGTTTAATTAGATCCCATTTGTCAATTTTGGCTTTTGTTGCCATTGCTTTTGGTGTTTTAGTCATGAAGTCGTTGCCCATGCCTATGGCCTGAATGGTATTGCCCAGGTTTTCTTCTAGGGTTTTTATGGTTTTAGGTCTAACATTTAAGTCTTTAATCCATCTTGAATTGATTTTTGTATAAGGTGTAAGGAAGATATCCAGTTTCAGCTTTCTACATATGGCTAGCCAGTTTTCCCAGCACCATGTATTAAATAGGGAATCCTTTCCCCATTTCTTGTTTTTGTCAGGTTTATCAAAGAGCAGATGGTTGTAGATGTGTGGTGTTATTTCTGAGGGCTCTGTTCTGTTCCATTGGTCTATATCTCTGTTTTGGTACCAGTACCATGCTGTCTTGGTTACTGTAGCCTTGTAGTACAGTTTGAAGTCAGGTAGCGTGACGCCTCCAGCTTTGTTCTTTTGGCTTGGAATTGTCTTGGCAATGTGCAACCCCAGAAATTTCTATGAGATACTGCTGCACTTCTTTCTTTCTTCTTCCTTCCTTCCTTCTTTTTTTCTTTTCTGCTTTCTTTTCTTTTCTTTTCTTTTCTTTTCTTTTCTTTTCTTTTCTTTTCTTTTCTTTCTTTCTTTCTTTCCTTCCTTCCTTCCTTCCTCCCTCCCTCCCTCCCTCCCTCCCTCCATTTGTTCCTTCGTTTTCTTTTCATTTGTTTCTTTATTGTTTTTCTCTGTCTCCTAGGCTGAGTGCAGTGGTGCAATCATAGCTCACTGCAGCCTTGACCTCCTGGGCTCAAGCGATCCTCCCACCTCAGCCTCCTGAGTAGCTGGGACTATAGGTGTGTGCCACTACGCTTGGGTGATTTTTTTGTTTTTAAGTTTTTTGTAGAGATGGGGTGGCCATGTTGCACAGGCTGGCCTTGAACTCCTGGCCTCAAGAGATCTTCCTGCCTTGGCCTTCCAAAGTGCTGGGATTACAAGTATGAACCACCAGGACCAGTGCCTGCACCTTTTTCTAAATATACTACAAAAATGTCTCATGTAAAGACTTTCATTCTCTCCTTCACTTGGGAGGTTGGAGTGGGAAGATCACTTGAGCCCAGGAAGTCTAAGTTGCAGTGAGCTGTGATAACACCACCACACTGCAGGCTGGGTGACAGAGTGA
>NW_022297947.1:1452-4361 GCF_002776525.5 Piliocolobus tephrosceles
GACCAGCCTGGCCAACATGGTGAAACCCCGTTTCTACTAAAAATACAAAAATTAGCCGGATATGGCGGCACACACCTGTAATCCCAGCTACCTGGGAAGCTCAGGCCCGAGAATTGCTTGAACCTGGGAGGTGGAGGTTGCAGTCAGCTGAGATTGTGCCACTGCACTCTAGCTTGGACAACAGAGGGAGACTCCGTCTCACACAAATGAACAAATAAACAACCTACCAAGTACAGATTATTCAAGGTGGCTCATGCCTGTAATCCCAGCACTTTGGGAGGTCAAGGGAGGAGGATTGCTTGAAGGCAACATCCTGTCTCAAAAAAAATAATATTAGGCTGGGTGTGGTGGCTCACACCTATAATCTCAGGACTTTGGGAGGCCGAGATGGGCAGATCACTTGAGGTCAGGAGTTTGAGACCATCTTGGCCGACATGATGAAACTCCGTCTCTGCTAAAAAAAAATACAAAAATTAACTGGACATGGTGGCGGGCACTTGTAATCCCAGGTGCTCAGGAGGCTGAGGCAGGAGAATCGCTTGAACTCAGGAGGCCGAGGTTGCATTGAGCCGAGATAGCACCACTGTACTCTACAACTGGATGATGGAGTGAGACTGTCTTAAAAAAAAAAAAAAAATGATGTGACTGTGGTCCTCTGAGAAGTCACAGCCACATTGGGTCAGGAGGCACCTGCTTATTTTTCCTGTGCTGTAATGAGTAGAAAATAAGTAAGTTTCAGTAGCAGTTCCTTATTGAGGCATGAATAAATGAACAGCCAAAAACAAGCAAATTCAGTGTGAGTACACATGCTTTAACCTCCAGGGTCAGTGGGTGGATGCGGTATCTGGCCCCAGGAAATTTGCTACCCAAATACCACATCTAGAGTTTGTCTTAGTTTTCAAGATGTGTACTTGTAAGGTCATGAAATTTTGAGTCCTGCTAATTCACTTTTCTGAGCCTCAGTTTCTCTATCTGTAAAACAGAATAACAAGAGTATCTCAATGAAAATGTGATTTTGGGAGGCTGAGGCAGGCGGATCACCTGAGGTCAGGAGTTTGAGACCAGGCTGGTCAACATGGTGAAACCCCGTTTCTATTAAAAATACAAAAAATCGGCCGGGCGCGGTGGCTCACGCCTGTAATCCCAGCACTTTGGGAGGCCAAGGCGGGCGGATCACAAGGTCAGGAGATCGAGACCACGGTGAAACCCCGTCTCTACTAAAAATACAAAAAATTAGCTGGGCGCGGTTGCGGGCGCCTGTAGTCCCAGCTACTAGGGAGGCTGAGGCAGGAGAATGGCGGGAACCCGGGAGGCGGAGCTTGTAGTGAGCCGAGATCGCGCCACTGCACTGCAGCCAGGGAGACAGAGCGAGAGTCCGTCTCAAAAACAAAAAAAAAACAAAAAAACCCAAAAAATCAGCCAAGCATGGTAGCATGCACCTGTAATCCCAGCTACTTAGGAGGCTAAGGCAGGAGAATCGCTTGAACCCAGGAGGTGGAGGTTGCAGTGAGCCGAGATCATGCCATTGCACTCCAGCTTGGGCAACAAGAGTCAAACTCCATCTCAAACAAACAAACAAACAAAAATATATATAATATGCATATACATGTATATATATGATTATGAGGATTAACTGAGACAAAGCATACAAAATGGCTAGCATAGTGCACTCAATACATGTTAATGGGCCAGGTACTGTAGCTCACACCTGTAATCTCAGCACTTTGGGAAGCTGAGGCGGGTGGATCACCTGAGGTCAGGAGTTCAAGGCCAGCCTGGCCAACATGGTGAAATCCCGTGTCTACTAAAAACATAAAATTAGCTGGGCAAGTGGCGAGCACCTCTAACCCCAGCTACTCAGGAGGCTGAGGCAGAAGAATCACTTGAACCTGGGAGGCAGAGGTTGCAGTGAGCTAAGATCATGCCACTGCACTCCAGCCTGGATGGCAGAGTGAGATTCCGTCTCAAAAAACAACAATAATAATGGGCAGACGCAGTGACTTACACCTGTAATTTCAGCACTTTCGGAGGGTGAGGCAGGTGGATAACAAGGTCAAGTGATTAAGACCATCCTGGCCAACATGGTGAAACCCCGTCTCTACTAAAAATACAAAAATTAGCTGGGTGTGGTGGTGGGCGCCTGTTGTCCCAGCTACTCAGGAGGCTGAGGCAGGAGAATCACTTGAACCTATTAGGTGGAGGTAGCAGCGAGCCAAGATCACGCTACTGCACTCCAGCCTGGCGAAAGAGCGAGACTGTCAAAAAAAAGAAAAGAAAAGAAAAAAAACAATAAAAGCAATAAAAACAAATGTTAATGTGCCAGGCATGGTGGCTCACACCTGTAATCTCAGCACTCTGAGAGGCTCTGGTGGGAGAATCACTTGAGACCTGGAGTTCAAGACCAGCCTGAGCAACATAGCAAGACCCCCATTTTCCAAAAAAAAAAAAAAAAAAAAGAAAAGAAATAAAGGATAATTAGCCAGTAATGGTGGTGCGCACCCATAGTCCTAGCTACTCAGGAGGCTGAAGTGGAAGCATCACTTGAACTCAGTAGCTGGAGGCTGCAGTGGGTTGTGATTGTGCCATTGTAATCCAGTCCGAGTGACAGAATGAGACCTTGCTTCTAAAAATAAATAAACAAATGATAATGATGACCATTATTGCTATTATTTTTCTTTATTTCCTTCTTTCTTTTTTCTTTTTTCCTTCCTTCCTTCCCTCCCTCCCTCCTTCTCTCTTTTCTTCCTCCCTTCCCTTCCCTTCCCTTCCTTCCCTTTTCTTTCTTTCTTTCTTTCTTTCTTTCTTTCTTTCTTTCTTTCTTCCTTTCTTCCTTTCTTCCTTTCTTCCTTTCTTCCTTTCTTCCTTTCTTCCTTTCTTCCTTTCTTCCTTTCTTCCTTTCTTCCTTTCTT
>NW_022297947.1:4371-9333 GCF_002776525.5 Piliocolobus tephrosceles
CTTTCTTCCTTTCTTCCTTTCTTCCTTTCTTCCTTTCTTCCTTTCTTTCTTTCTTTCTTTCTTTCTTTCTTTCTTTCTTTCTTTCTTTCTTTCTTTCTTTCAACAGGGTCTCACTCTGTCATCCAAGCTGGAATGCAGTGGCACAATCTTGGCTCACTGCAACCTCTGCCTCCTGGGTTCAAGTGATTCTCCTGCCTCGGCCTCCTGAGTAACTGGGATTATGGACACCCGCCACGACTCCTGGCTAGTTTTTGGCATTTTTAGTAGAGATAGGTTCTGCTATGTTGGCCAGGCTGGTCTTGAACCCCTGGCTTCAAGTGATTCACCCTCCTTGGCCTCCCAAAGTGCTGAGATTACAAGTGTGAGCTACCAGGCCTGGCCTATTGCTATTCCTTTTTTCTTTACTAATAATGTAATTCACATATGTCATTATGAAGTTTTTTTTTTTTTTTTTTTTTGAGACGGAGTCTCGCTGTCACCCAGGCTGGAGTGCAGTGGCCTGATCTCAGCTCACTGCAAGCTCCGCCTCCCGGGTTTACACCATTCTCCTGCCTCAGCCTCCCGAGTAGCTGGGACTACAGGCGCCCGCAACCGTGCCCAGCTAATTTTTTGTATTTTTAGTAGAGACGGGGTTTCACCGTGTTAGCCAGGATGGTCTCGATCTCCTGACCTCGTGATCCACCCGTCTCGGCCTTCCAAAGAGCTGGGATTACAGGCTTGAGCCACCGCGCCCGGCCATGAAGTTGTTATTCAACTACATAGCGAGGTGTCCCATAAGACTGTGGGCTCCTTGAAGGTAATGTCTATCTTAGCCCTCTTACGACCAGGAGTCGGGGAGAGAAAGAGAGATAGAGATGAGACAGAGAGAGAGACACGTCCCTGTCCACAGTGCTGAATCTTCATGGCCTGCTAGTCCTTAGGTGTTTCCTGTGCTGCTTCCTCTCCAAACTGTATCTCAGCAGACCTTTTTACTATTACAAACACATTTATTCAAATATAAAAAATGCTGGCCTCTAGTCCCAGCTACTCAGAAGCCTGAGGTGGGAAGATCCCTTGAGCCCAGGAGGCAGAGGCTTCCAGTAAGCTGAGATTGTGCTACTGCACTCAGCCTGGGCGACAGAGCGAGACCCTGTCTCAAAATAAATAAGCAAAATAAAATAAAATAAAACATAAAAAATTTTAAAAATAAAAATGTAACACTGTCAAGAATGTTCTTCCTTCCTTTACATATCTGCATGGGCCTTCTTGGTCATCCATTGAGGCTTTGCTTAAGTGCCTCATTTCTAGAAAGCTTCTCCCAATCTATCTGCTTGTATCTCTAGCATCAGTCCCATTCATTCATTCATTCATTCATTCATTCAAATCGTCTTTCATTCATCCATTATTTATTTGAGAACCTATCATGTTCTAGGACTTTGCTGAATATAAGTGAGAACCTGTCCTTCAAAAACTTGCAGCCTTGTTAGGGAGACAGACGCTTAAATAAGTCATTACAATGTAGTGTGATGAAAGCAACAAGCAAGATAACCCAGGGCATTATGAGAGTGGGGAGAAGATCCCCTAAGCTGGCCTGGGGAAATCAAGGAAGGCTTCTTGGAGGAGGTGAAGAGGTCTGGACTGAATTTTGAAGGAAGAAATAAGATAATGAGTGAAAAGCAGAAAAGCATGGAGAGCAAGATGAAGCTGGAAGGAACAGATTGCTGAGGCAAAGAAGGACAAAGTGAACACAGTTCAGCCAAGGAACTGCAGAGTTCAAAGGAAAGGGACAGGACTCTCTCTTTTTTTTTCTCCCTTATTAAAAACCTGTACTTGTGCAGTACATAAATTGTACAAAAAGTCAACCATGCAAAAATCAGGAGATAAAAATCATCTAGGCAGGCGGATCACCTGAGGTCAGGAGTTCGAGACCAGCCTGGCCAACTTGGTGAAACCCCGTCTCTAGTAAAAATGCACAAATTAGCTGGACATGGTGGCGGGCACCTGTAACCCCAGCTACTCGGGAGGCTGAGGTAGAAGAACCCAGTAAACGGAGGTTGCAGTGAGCCGAGATTGCGCCACTGCACTCCAGCCTGGGCAACACAGTGAGACTCTGTCTCCAAAAAAAAAAAAAAAATCTGTGATTCCTCTCACGCAGATAAGTGTTCATGTTAGCATGTATTCATTGCATTTTTTCTGTACAATATGGCGTTGGATATATGCTTTTCCTATTACCAAAGCAATAGTATATTGTACATCAGATATTGTTTTATTTGCACGCCATCAGATATTCTATGACAGGGGTCGGCAAACTTTTTCAGTAAAGATCCAGAAAGTAAATACATCTGGCTTTGCAGGTCACATGTTCTTTGTGGCAGCTACTCAACTCCGCTCTTGTAATGGGAAAATAGTCGCAGGCAATACGTAAATGAGTAAGTGTGGCTGTGTTCCAATAAAAAGTTTATTTACAGTCCCTGAAATTGGAATTTCATATAGTTTTCACATCTTTTGATTTTTTAACCATTTATAAAAAGTAGAAACTATTCTTTTTTTTTTTTTTTTTGAGACGGAGTCTCTCTCTGTCGCCCAGGCTGGAGCGCAGTGGCCGGATCTCAGCTCACTGCAAGCTCCGTCTCCCGGGTTTACGCCATTCTCCTGTCTCAGCCTCCGGAGTAGCTGGGACTACAGGTGCCCGCCACCTCGCCCGGCTAGTTTTTTGTAGTTTTTTAGTAGAGACGGGGTTTCACCATGTTAGCCAGGATGGTCTCGATCTCCTGACCTTGTGATCCACCCGTCTTGGCCTCCCAAAGTGCTGGGATTACAGGCTTGAGCCACCGCGCCCGGCAAAAAGTAGAAACTATTCTTAGCTCACAGACTGAATAAAAACAGGTGGGGGTGGGGGTTACATTTACCCTGCAGGCGGTAGTTAACCAACTGTGCTGCTACATTTTTTTCTGGCTGCATCGCATTGCATTTCATAAATGCACCATTGTTTACTTAAATCATCCCTTTTTGCCAATATTTGAATGGCTTCAATATTTTGCATTTCTGGAAAGCTGGGACAGAAAGCACCTTTGAGAGCCGGGTGCGGTGGCTCACGCCTGTAATCCCAGCACTTTAGGAGGCTGAGTTGGGAGGATCGCTTGAGCTCAGGAGTTCAAGACCAGCTTGGGCAACATGATGAAACCTGGTCTCTACAACACACAGACACACACACACACACACACACACACAAATTAGCCGGGTGTGGTGGCACTTGCCTGTAGTCCCAGCTACTTGGGAGGGTGAGGTGGCAGGATACCCTGAGCCCAGGAGGAGGAGGTTGCAGTGAGCTGAGATCATGCCACTGCACTCCATCCTGGGTGACAGAGCCAGACCTTGTCTCAAATACACACACACACACACACACACACACACACACACACACACATATATATGTATATATATTTATGGTCCCATATGCCTTTCCAAAGCCTTATTCCTCATTATCAAGAAGCAGAATCTATTTCTTCTGCATCTGAACTTGGTCAGGACCTTGTGACTGCCGCAGTGAACAGACTATGGGAGAAATGACTTCCAAGACTAAGTCGTGAAAGGTGATCTGACTTCCACCTGTCTCTCTTTCTTTCCGGATGCTTGACCTTGAAACCCAGCCGCCATGCTGTGAGGAAGCCCAAGCCAGCCACACTAAGAGATCCACGTGGAGAGGCACTGAGGCCCTGCCTACAAGGAGCATCCTCTTTCTCACATGGGACCCAGGGAGGGAGGGAACCTTGAGATGATCCAGCTCCAGGCTTTCCAGCTGAGGTTCCAGACAAAAAGGAGCAGAGACAAGCTGTCAGCATGGATATTCTGTGTCTAAATTCCTGACCCATTCAACTGTATCCATAATAAATGGTTAATTTAGGCCGGGTGTGGTGGCTCACACCTGTAATCCCAGCACTTTGGGAGGCCGAGGCGGGTGGATCACGAGGTCAGGAGATCCAGACCATCCTGGCTAACACAGTGAAACCCCGTCTCTACTAAAAATACAAAAAAAATTAGCTGGGCGAGGTGGCGGGGCCTGTAGTCCCAGCTACATGGGAAGCTGAGGCAGGAGAATGGCGTGAACCCGGAAGGCGGAGCTTGCAGTGAGCTGTGATCGCGCCACTGCACCTCAGCCTGGGCGACAGACCAAGACTCCGTCTCAAAAAAAAAAAAAAAAACAAAAAAAAGTTGCTCTCTGGCACTGAGTTTTGGGGGTAGTCATAAAAACTGGAGCAGCTTATAAGCCCGAAGTCATAAAACCGGGTGCAGCTAACGAGCGCGGAAGTCAGTGTTTGAACGTAGGCATCCAAGACTCTTTCCACTACGTTTCCCCACTACCCCACTCTTGCTGTGTGGCGAAACACCAGCATCATCGCATTTATCCGCCTCCTCTCCCCCTGCCTGGGACCTCTGACTAATCTCAAGAACGCTCATTTTTATTTGGAAAAGAAAAATCAGAATTCAAAGGAAATTGTTCACAGAGCGTGTAAAAGCCTTTCCCAGTGACAGCTGCAGTTCGTTTCACAAAAAAGAGCCACCAGCCCACTTATGGCAGCCCCCCTCCCCACCCCCAACAAGTGAGAAAACCTGAGTCAAACAAAAGTAATGAGAACGTCTGTTCATTTCTACCGTCCATGCTGTTTGCTTATATCACAAAGTCTCCAAGGATGCTAAGCCAGGTCTTGTTTTTTTTTTTTGAGACGGAGTCTGGCTCTGTTGCCCGGGCTGGAGTGCAGTGGCCGGATCTCAGCTCACTGCAAGCTCCGCCTCCCGGGTTTACGCCATTCTCCTGCCTCAGCCTCCCAAGTAGCTGGGACTACAGGCGCCCGCCACCTTGCCCGGCTAGTTTTTTGTATTTTTTAGTAGAGACGGGGTTTCACCGTGTTAGCCAGGATGGTCTCGATCTCCTGACCTTGTGATCCACCCGTCTCGGCCTCCCAAAGTGCTAGGATTACAGGC
>NW_022297948.1:0-818 GCF_002776525.5 Piliocolobus tephrosceles
ACAAGGGCATGAAGGTGGGCAGGAGGAGACCCCGAGGACGGATAGGTTCTGGCAGTGGCTTGGTCAGCTTCAAGGGGCGTTGAGGTCGCCAGATAGGATTGGTGGAGTAAGGTCTGCGGGGGTACCGGGGGTGTGTCACGTGGGAAGCGTGTGCAAAGGCTGGCTTGGGCACTTTGGGAGGCCGAGGCGGGAGGATCACAAGGTCAGGAGTTCCAGACCAGCCTGGCCAATATGGTGAAACCCCGCCTCTACTAAAAACAAAAATTAGCCGGGCGTGGTGGCGGGCGCCTGTAGTCCCAGCTAGGCAGGAGACTGAGGCAAGAGAATTGCTTGAACCCGGGAGGCGGAGGCTGCAGTGAGCCGAGATCGCGCCCCTGCACCCCAGCCGTGGGCGACAGAGCGAGACTCCCTTTCAAAAAAAAAAAAAAAAACCTGGCTTGGTTGGAGGAGAATGGCCCGGGGATTGACACAGATCTCGAATGTGGCGCTACTGGGGCAGTCACGTCCATCAACCGTCATCTCCCAACAGGAGGGAAGCCAGCCTGCGGCGAACCCCGTGAAGGAGACTGGAGCCGACCTCCCCGGGCTCCGATGTGCAGGCCCAAAGCCCATCAATCCTACGTCAGCAACGTCCCATGGGTTGCGTTTTCCGGCGCTACGGGAATTTTCTGCGCGGTTGCTGTGGTTGCGAGGGCGTGACAAGTGGGGGTTACCGACGCCGCGAGGACTTCCTGTTCGGCTGCTATGGTTGCGGGGGCGGGACTAGTGGGGCTTGTTCGGCGCAGCAGGAACTGCCAGCGCGGTTGCTATGGTTGCGA
>NW_022297948.1:918-4970 GCF_002776525.5 Piliocolobus tephrosceles
TGGGGGGGGTTCCGGCGGCGCAGGAACTTCCTGCGCGGTTGCTGTGATTGCGAGGGCGGGATTAGGGGAGGCTTGGGTGCAGGGGTGGGTCCCTCTTCCCTATTCGCCGGAACAATTGCGACCCTTGTTGGGTCGTCGTTCTCCTCCCGCTTGCCTGCGCCAGCCAGGCTCGAGGCCGAAAAGCAGAGGAGAAGATGGAATTTCCTCTGCAGGTGGTGGTGGTGGTCGGTTTCTGCGACCGGCAGGTGGCAATGGTGCGCCATGGAGCAAACCTGCTCGCCTCCCTCCCCGCCCTTCGTGAGCGAAAAAACGCCGCCGAACCTTTTTCGAGAGAAGAGGCTTTTTTTTTTCCCCCCATCTTCCCTGGGGTTTGCGCCTGTAGATCCCGGAGGCTGAGATGACGCCTACTGGGGGGCCCCCTCGCTAAAACTCAGAGCTTGTGGACAAAGCCCTTTTGCTTTTCAAATCGGCCTGTCTCCCGCGAGGCTGCCCGCTTCCTTTAGGAACCCTCATTCTGCTGTGCTGAATGGTCTCGTCCTTCTTTTCCCCTAGGCAGTCGTGGCGCCTGGTGGACCTTCATCAATTTTTTTTTTTTTGAGACCCCAGGTTGGGATGCAGTGTTGCGAGGCTCACTGCAACCTCCGCCTCCTGGGTTCAAGTCATTCTCCTGCCTCAGCCTCTTCGGTAGCTGGAATTACAGGCATGTGCCACCACATCCGGCTAATTTTTATATTTTTAGTACAGACGAGATTTCACCATATTGGCCAGGCCGGTTTCGAGCTCCTGACCTCAGGTGATCCGACCACTTCAGCCTCCCAAAGTGCTGGGGTTACAGGTGTGAGCCACCGCGACCGGCCCATCAATGTATTCTTTCATTAGGGAGGGCGTTCAGCCTCACTGGAGAACACTGGGAGGCGAGATAATGCAGAATAAAGAAAACGGATATTAGCCACTGTCCAATCACACAGCGGTGACCATTCATTATGCTTTGTGATCTTTCCTTAGAGAGTTTTTCATCCATAAAGGTGCATTTTCCACATACTGAGATTCCTACTTGCGTCGCGACTTCAACGTCCTTTTTAAACTCGGTTTCACATTTTTGAAAAATTCTTTTTGTAACTTTCATGGTTTTAATTGAAATAATAATGCAAACGTTTTCTGGAATGTTGAAAGATCCTGTAAAACTCGAGTGCACAATTCATTAACTCGATATCCAAAGACAGCTGTCACCGTGTTACAAGGGCAGGAGCTGTGGTATATGTGTGTTCCAGTCTTTTGTCCTCAGCATCTGGAAGACTACTTAGAACTTACTGGGTGCCTAATAAACATTGTGAATTAAACTTACATTTCCCGTCAATTTTCCTTACACATGTAGAGTCAATCTTTCCATAACCCTGGATTATAATATAGCACCGATTTTCTACATGATTTTTTCGTTTCACATTTTGTAGTGAGCATTTGCCTTTGTCATTAACATTTCTTAAATGTCTAATTGTCTTGCATCGGTCAGGTCAATTCACTTACAGAAGGTAATTTTACTTGTTTATGATATTCAGGAAAGAATTCAGGGCTTTGCATGTAAAACACTCTCCTTAATTCCATAAAAATCTCACTGAAGCCGGCCAGCGCAGGGGCTCAGGCCTGTAATCCCAGCACTGGGAGGCTGAGGCGGGCAGATCACCTGAGGTCGAGAGTTTGAGACCAGCCTAACATGCTGAAAACCCATCTCTACTAAAAATACAAAATTAGCTGGGCATGGAGGTGCGCGCCTATAATCCCAGCTACTCGGGAGGCTGAGGCAGGAGAATCACTTGAACCCAGGAGGTGGAGGTTGCCGTGAGCCAAGATCACACTACTGCACTCCTGCCTGGGCAACAGAGTGAGACTCTGTCTCCAAAAATAATAATAATCTCACTGAAGCTTAATTGAGTAAGTTGTAGCCTAGAATTGCCTTGATAGAGACGGATCTTTTATTCTGTTTTAATTAGCTTTCAATATGTTGGCTGTCTTCCACAGGACACTGCCCTAGATCAAGTCAATTCATAGAATTCTGGATGGCATGCTAAGGTTATCTGGCCAAGTGGTAAGAAGCTACAGTCAGCCTAGCTTGCTGCATTGATATAGTCATGTAATGACATACTGGGGGCATAAAGAAAAATACACTAAATATGACCTTAGGGGCCTAATTCCCAACATGTCATTGGAGTCAGGGACACCATCACTTGACTGGAAGCACCATATGTGAGCCAAGGCTCACCTGACTGCAGTGGTCTTTCTCCGTGTCTAGCTAATACTTCTGAAGCTACTTTAGGCATGCCTCACATAACTGAAAAAAATCACATACTTCTTTCCAAAAAGGAGGAGGGGGCTCACTGTAAACACTACTGTACACAAATAATCGGAGTTAATTTATGCAGACAGCTTCTTTACCATAAAGCTGCGATTTGATTTGGACAAGCAGTTCTTCACTAATATTAACTTCCTCTCACAGGGCCTCATGCAGGGCCTTGGGCCAGGCCTCAAGAGAACTTCCTTTCTATTAATAGTTCCTGCCCTGCCAGCCTCACCTATTTGAGTCACTTTGCTTCTCTGGGCCTGCAGCAGCATCCAGGGAGGGGTGTAGTGAGAGTGCCCCTGTTCCCAGCGTAACAGCTCCTCTTTTTTCTTTTATGCATTGGATTTTTTTTTTCAAGAAACATGCTTTTACTTTAACAAAAACTTTGAAATCCACTGGTCTACGTGATTTCTAAGATTTCCTCTCTGCTCAGTCACCCACACATGAAAGGAAGGAAGATTGGAGAGAAATGAAGTTATGAAAATGAGTAAGTACAGCCATCCATAGGAGTAGCAGCCACTACCAAGTAATCACTCTGTTTAGGTCTCCAGCACTGTCAAGTTACTGTACTGGCCCTTGGCTTAATCAAAAGACTCTTTGAAGAGAAACTTCTATCTTTTGTTAAAGCTAGTATATTTTTGCTGCCTCATAAAATAGATTAGCCTGTGTCTTAACTAAATAGTTATATAAGGGCCGAGCACGGTGGCTCACGCCTGTAATCCTAGCACTTTGGGAGGCCGAGGCAGGTGGACCACATGGTCAGGAGTTCAAGACCAGCCTGGCCAAGATGGTGAAACCCCGTCTCAACTAAAACTACAAATAATTAGCTGGGCACTGTGGCAGGCACCTGTAATCCCAGCTACTTGGGAGGCTGAGGCAGGAGAATCGCTTGAACTCGGGTGGCAGAGGTTGCAGTGAGCTGAGATCGCACCACTGCACTCCAGCCTGGGCAACAGAGACTCTGTCTCAAAAAATAATAATAATAATAATAATAGGTATATAAGTGCATAGACTGCAGCATCACTGAAAACCAAACTCGATAGAAATTTGAGTCCTTTTTTTCAATTTAGTGAGTTTTTCAATATCTTTTCCAAATAGCAAAACACAGTTTTTCCTATATTTGTTTCCCAGTGGCATCTTAGGTTGTATTATTTTGGCACAGATACCCTTTGTTTGTATTTTAAAGATGTAGGGACCCCGTCTCTACAAAAAAATTTTTTTAATTAGCCAGGTGTGGTTCCAGCTACTCAAGAGGCTGAAGTGGGAGGATTGCTTGAGCCCAGTAGTTTGAGGCTACAGTGAGCTGTGATCACGCCATGGCACTCCAGCTTGGGCAACAGAGTGAGACCTTAACTCGAAAAAAAAAAGAAAAAAGATGTAAAGAAAGTCTTTATTCTCCCTAAAAGTATGATTCCAGAGACTGTATTCTTATCTATTTTAAATCGTGTGGGTAAGATTTATTGAGCATGTACTATGCGTTGGATACTATGCTGAGTCCTTTACGTGTACTATTAGTCTCACTGATCATAGAAACCTCTAGAGTTGGTTACTGGTTACTATAATTATTCCTAACAGATGAGAAAACTACTACTTAAAGAGACATCAATGCTCAGGTGTGTGATGCTAAAGATATGTGTATAATGTGAACCCTATGATGACTTAAGGGACAGATTTCTTTTTTTTTTTTTTTTTTTTTTTTTTTTTTTTTTTTTTTTTT
>NW_022297948.1:5070-10239 GCF_002776525.5 Piliocolobus tephrosceles
GCGATCTCAGCTCACTGCAACCTCTGTCTCCTGGGTTCAAGAATTTCTCCTGCCTCAACCTCTCGAGTAGCTGGGATTACAGGCACACGCTACCATGCCCAGCTAATCTTTTGTATTTTAGTAGAGACGGGGTTTCACCGTGTGGCCCAGGCTGGTCTCGAATGCCTGAGCTCAGGCAGTCCACCCACGTTGGCCTCCCAAAGTGCTAGGATTACAGGCATAAGCCACGGTATCTGGCCTTTTTGTTTGTTTGTTTGTTTTTGAGACAGGGTCTCTATCACCCAGGCTGGAGTGCAGTGGTGCAATCATGGCTCACTGCAGCCTCGATCTCCTGGGCTCAAGAGATCCTCCCACTCAGCCTCCCAAGTAGCTGGAATCATACCTGGCTTTTTTTTTTTTTTTTTTTTTTTTGACAGAGTCTTGCTCTGTCACCAGGCTGCAGTGCAGTGACAAGATCTCAGCTCACTGCAACCTCTGCCTCCCAGGTTCAAGCAATTCTACTCCATCAGCCTCCCAAGTAGCTGGGATTACAGGTGCATGCCACCACACCCGGCTCATTTTTTTGTCTTTTTAGTAGAGATGGGTTTTCACCATATTGGCCAGGATAGTCTCCATCTCCTAACCTCATAATCCGCCTGCCTCAGCCTCCCAAAGTGCTGGGATTACAGGCGAGAGCCACCCCGCCCAGCCATACCTGGTTAATTTTTAAAAATTAAAAACAAATCCCAGCACTTTGGGAGGCCAAGGTGGGAGAATCACTTGAGGTCAAGAGTTTGAGACCAGCTGGGCCAACATGATGAAACCCCGTATCTACTACAAATACAAAAATTGGACAGGTGTGGTGGCACGTGACTATAGTCCCAGCTACTTGGGAGGCTGAGGCACGAGAATCGCTTGAACCCAGGAGGCAGAGATTGCAGTGAGCCGAGATTGCACCACTGCACTCCAGCCTGGGCGACAGAGTGAGACCCTATCTCAAAATAAATTAGTTTTCCAGTCTCTCCTCTTAGACAAGATGAACTCCTTTCATTACCAGCATATTCTTTTTTGGAGAGAAAACAAAATTATAAAGATATATCATATTCAGGAATTCAGCCAAGAAGGCCTCCATAGTGGATCTGAGGAGCAGTTTGTTATTTGGTCTTCTGTTTCTTAGTCATAGCATGGATCATCCATTTGGACAGGAGAATGCTGCTGGTCTTAACTAGATGTGATTGGATAGACTTCATGAGGAGTATTCCTATGAGAATAAAAAAAAATTATCACTATTTCTTGGAAAAGCAGTGCATCCCCAGGACTGTATCCCTGTTGGGAATTCAAGGGAAAAAGTCATATTCTCAGCCACTCAATGATAACCCAGAGGTCCCAGAGATCAGGACTAGGTGGCGATTCATCAAAAAGACATCAGAAAGCTGTTGGGGGATATACGTACAGCAGTCGTCATTGACAACTGCACAAGTACATCCATCTCCTAGATCTGCCGGGATGATAGCTAATGCCAGCTGATGATGGAAAACAGCCTTGGGAGTTCTGGTATTTCTTGAGTGATTGTGTTAATATTTTTCATGACATCACTGGTGACTTGGTTGGCTTCATGAATGAGAGCATGGAAAACTCAGGCATTGGGTTGAGCTTCTTCAGTAACCCACAGAGCTGCTTGGCCAGAAAAGCCTGCAAACTGAGACCTGTCCCTGTTGGGGGCGAACACATCCAAAACCATTCCAAGTCTTTTAGCTTCTTCAGACAGTTCCTGTTCATCTCCTGGAGAGAATGGCTGTTTTACAGAGGGATGTTCTCACTCCTGACAATGGATTGTTCTGTCCAGGAGTGAGAGTTTTACTCTACTTCTAAAACGGTGATAAGTTGTCAAAACTCTATCCAAATGTATAATCAGAAAGGGAGAAAGAGATGGGTAAGATAACATGACTATTCAATTGGCTGGTTAAAAAATAAAAAAAAAAATTTAAAAGCCAGTGAACCCACAACAAAGTATGAATCGCTTGGGTATTCTCCAGAGGGGGGGAAAAAACAATTGTCACAATTTATCATGTAGCTTTCCTGGGTGCAGCTGGTGTTGGGGCTAAACCCAAGATACCCACCGCCTTCATTTGGGCTAATAACCTGGCCAGTTTCCTTTGCAGTAGCTTAGGCCCACAAATTTATGATTACAAACAAATACTTCCTTTGGATAAAAACAAGTTCATCTCCTTTGGTGCGTATCCTGGGTAGGGTGTGTTCATTTTGGAGAGTTGTCAGAGGTCCAGTTTGTATGAGAATGTGCCTCAAATGGCAGCAGTACTGGTGGAGAGATTTCTTCCAGGGTAGGAAATGGAGGAGTTGTAAAATACAATTGTCAGGAAAAGGTGAGCAGAGCCAATAGGTGACATTAGCTTCACAAGCCTGAGCAAGAAAATGAGAAAGATTTGGGGTATTGAGTAAGGGCATAGGAGAAAGGGAGCAGGAAATGGGGAGAACAAGGAGAGAAAACAGAAATAGCAGAGTGAGGATACAAGTTGGTAGTGATAGTATAATTTTTGGCTAACAGGAAACACCTTACAAAGTTTCTTAATTATAATTTCAGTAAAATGAGTAAGTAGAGATTCTCCAGATAGGAAGTATAAATTCTAATTTTCTTAAAAGTCATAGCAAGAGCTGTTGCCTTAGAGCAAGGGAATTAAGGAGATTAAATGTGTTGTGATGCAGGGAGTTGTATGAAGTCCATCTGTAAATCTTCAAAAGGTCCCTGGGGCTGTGATTCCTGTCCATGTCCCACATTTACAGTTTGTCCAGGATTATAAAGTGTTGCAGATGGAACATACCCTGGGGATGTCATCTGCTACTCAAATAAAATTCCCCACCAGTGTTGGCCCAGAGGAGTTTTCAACTTTGTTTACTGTAATGGATCACAGCCTACACATTTTTCATCAAGCTCCAATTCAGACTGGAGAGGCCAAACAGCAGTCTTGGTATCTCCATTGCCCATCTGATAGGAGGGAACATTGAGTTTCTTCCAATATCTTATTTTACTGTGGTAAAATATACATAACATAAAATTTACTATTTTAACCACTTTTAAGTATACAGTTCAGTTCCATTGAGTACATTAACACTGTTCTGCAGGCACCACCACCATCTATCTCCAGAACTTTTTTCATCTTGCAAAACTGAAACTCTGTCCCCACTGTACCATAGCTCCATATTCCCCCCTCCTTCCAGCCCCTGGCAACCACCGTTCTACTCCCTGTCTGTATGAATGTGACTACTCTAAATACCTCATATAAGTGAAATTATATAATGTTTGTCTTTGTGACTGTCTTATTTCACTTAGTATGACTTCAAGGTTTTTTAATGTTGTAGCATGTGTCAGAATGCCATTCCTTTTTAAGGCTGAATAATACTCCATTGTATTTATATATTACATTTTATGTATCTATTCATCTGTCAATGGACACTTGGGTTGCTTCCACATTTTGGCTATTGAGAATAATGCTGCTATGAAAATGGGTGTACAAATATCTGGTCGTGTCCCTGAATGCAGTTCTTTTGGGTATATACCAAGAAGTGGGATTGCTGGATTATATGGTAATTCTATGTTTAATTTTTTGAGGAACTGCCATTCTCCCTTATCTCTTTTATAGAATCGAATGCTTGTGACTGCAGTTTTCCCAAGATTTCATAGAAGTGGTCTGGAGGCTCTTCAAGGAGAACTACGAACCACTGCTCAAGGAAATAAGAGAGGACACAAACAAATGGAAAAACATCCCATGCTCATGGATAGGAAGAATCAATACCGTGAAAATGGCCATACTGCCCAAAGTAATTTATATTCAATGCTATCCTCATCAAGCTACCACTGACTTTCTTCACAGAATTGGAAAAAATCTACTTTCAACTTCATATGGAATCAAAACAGAGCCCACATAGCCAAGACAATCCTGGGCAAGAAGAACAAAGCTGGAGGCATCATGCTACCTGACTTGAAACTTTACTACAAGGCCACAATAACCAAAACAGCATAATACTGGAAACAGAACAGATATATAGACCAATGGAACAGAACGGAGGCCTCCCTCAGAAATAACACCACACATCTACCACCATTTGATCTTTGACAAACCTGACACACACAAGCAATGGGGAAAACATTCCCTGTTTAATAAATGATGTTGGGAAAACTGGCTAGCCATATGCAGAAAACTGAAAGTGGGTCCCTTCTTTACACCTTACACAAAAATTAACTCAAGATGGATCAAAGACTTAAACGTAAGACCTAGGATCATAAAAATCCTAGAAGAAAACCTGGGCAATACCATTCAGGACGTAGGCATGGGCAAAGGCATGATGTTTCATGTCTAAAACATCAAAAGCAATGGCAACAAAAGCCAAAATTGACAAATGGGATCTAATTAAACTAAAGAGTTTCTGCACAGCAAAAGAAACTATCATCAGAGTGAAGAGAGTGAACAACCTACAGAATGGGAGAAAATTTTTGCAATCTACTCATCTGACAAAGGGCTAATATCCAGAATCTACAAAGAACTTAAATTTACAAGAAAAAAACAACCCCATAAAAAAATGGGCAAAGGATATGAACAGACACTTCTCAAAGAAGACATTTATGCAGCCAACAGACATATGAAAAAATGTTCATCATCACTGGTCATTAGAGAAATGCAAATCAAAACCACAATGAGATACCATTTCACGCCATTTAGAATGGCAATCATTAAAAAGTCAGGAAACAGATGCTGGAGAGGATGTGGAGAAATAGGAATGCTTTTACACTGTTGGTGGGACCGTAAATTAGTTCAACCATTGTGGAAGACAGTGTGGCGATTCCTCAAGGATCTAGAACTAGAAATACCATATGACCCAGTAATCCCATTACTGCATGTACCCAAAGGATTATAAATCATTCTATGATAAAGACACATGCACACATATGTTTATTGCGGCACTATTCACAATAGCAAAGACTTGGAATCAACCCAAATGTCCATCAGTGACAGACTGGATTAAGAAAATGTGGCACATATACACCATGGAATACTATGCAGCCATAAAAAAGGATGAGTTTGCGTCCTTTGTAGGGACATGGATGCAGCTGGAAACCATCATTCTTAGCAAACTATCACAAGAAGAGAAAACCAAACACCGCATGTTCTCACT
>NW_022297960.1:0-1559 GCF_002776525.5 Piliocolobus tephrosceles
GTTTTTTTTTTACTTATATATATATATATTTTTTTTTTTTTTTTTTTCTGCAAATTGTGTTTCACTCATTTTTACTATACATTTTTTTATGTATTATTATTTTATATTCATTATTAATTAATATGTTGTATACCTAGTTTTAAACTAACTATTTATTATGCATACACTAACGTGCATATTTTTTAAATACTGTATGAATATATTTTTTTTTTTTTTTAACAAATTAAAACATATATAATTAAAAAAAACTGATGAACCTATATATATATATATATATATATATATGTAAACTATATTTATAAAAAAATAAAAACATCTGGTGCTATTACAATATTAAAATGAGATACTAAATCTAAACGTATAAATGTTTAAACGTACTAGTTAATGAAAAAATAATTATTTTTTTTTCTATATACCTTTATTTAAATTTTTTTTCCATTTTATGTGATTTTTTTTTTCAAACTTTAATCACTGCATGCAGATATGCACCCCTTTCTTCTCTTTTTTGTTACGATTACATAGCGTTGACCAAAATGTGATCATTTTTTTCAAATATGCTAATATATAAAAATTAAAAAATAAATTTTATTAACATATAGATGCCATTCTCAAAAACTTTGAGCTAAATAACTACATGTATAACAAAAAAAATATAAAAATAAAAAAAAATAACATGTGCACATATATAGCATCATATTTTAGTATTTTTGTGAAATTCTAATTTTAAACATATTTATTTTTTTAATTTTTTATTTTTTTTTTTTATTTTTTACTGATTTTTATTTTTTTTTTTATTTTTTACTGTTTTTAATTTTTTTTTTACATTTTTAAATAAAAAAAACAGATGTGGTAAAATAACTATTAAAATATATATATGTACAATTAAAATAAAATATATCTTATTTATTTATTTTTAATAATTAAAAAGAGCAGATACCGTGTTTCCTGTAAGCCTGGATATATATATATATTAGCAAAATGGCAAAATTTTTAGATAAGAAGATTTTATTTTTATTTGTGCTACTCTTATTAATACCATTTTGTTATGCAGCAGGACCTGAGGAAAATGGTGAACGTGATGGAGGAAGTGGTGGAGATGGAAGTAGTGGAGGTGGAGGTAGTGGAAGTGGAAGTGGAAGTAGTGGAGGCGGAGGTGGAAGTGGAAGTGGAGGAGGTTCAGGAGATGGAAGTGATGGAGATTCAGGAAGTGGAGGTGGTGGAGGTGGTAGTGACGCCGCATAGCTATTATTTATAGAATGGTTGGTTATAATAATTATAAAAACGAATACCTGTTGAAGATTGTGATGATGAAGTTTTGTTAAACCGAACTAAAAATGATACACATATCAAAACTTTTTTATATCTTATATTTAGAGTTTATAATATATTTCATATTTATATGTATTATTTCTAAACGCACATTACACGAGGAAAGATAAATGGACATTTTTCATATGGTAGTATTTATAATTGATATTATATTATCAGAAATTAACATTTCAAGTGAAAATATATGTGGAGCTAACAAATTTGTAACAATATAATTTTAATATATATAA
>NW_022297962.1:0-1090 GCF_002776525.5 Piliocolobus tephrosceles
CTGATAAGCAACTTCAGCAAAGTCTCAGGATACAAAATTAATGTGCAGAAATCACAAGCATTCTTATACACCAGTAACAGACAAACGGAGAGCCAAATCATGAATGAACTTCCATTCACAATTGCTTCAAAGAGAATAAAATACCTAGGAATCCAACTTACAAGGGATGTAAAGGACCTCTTCAAGGAGAATTACAAACCACTGCTCAGTGAAATAAAAGAGGACACAAACAAATGGAAGAACATACCATGCTCATGGATAGGAAGAATCAATATCGTGAAAATGGCCATACTGCCCAAAGTTATTTATAGATTCAATGCCATCCCCATCAAGCTACCAATGAGTTTCTTCACAGAATTGGAAAAAACGGCTTTAAAGTTCATATGGAACCAAAAAAGAGCCCGCATTGCCAAGACAATCCTAAGTCAAAAGGACAAAGCTGGAGGCGTCACACTACCTGACTTCAAACTATACTACAAGGCTACAGTAACCAAAACAGCATAGTACTGGTACCAAAACAGAGATATAGACCAATGGAACAGAACAGAGTCCTCAGAAATAATACCACACATCTACAGCCATATGATCTTTGATAAACCTGAGAGAAACAAGAAATGGGGAAAGGATTCCCTATTTAATCAATGGTCCTGGGAAAATTGGCTAGCCATAAGTAGAAAGCTGAAACTGGATCCTTTCCTTACTCCTTATACAAAGATTAATTCAAGATGGATTAGAGACTTAAATGTTAGACCTAATACCATAAAAACCCTAGAAGAAAACCTAGGTAGTACCATTCAGGACATAGGCATGGGCAAGGACTTCATGTCTAAAACACCAAAAGCAATGGCAGCAAAAGCCAAAATCGACAAATGGGATCTAATTAAACTAAAGAGCTTCTGCACAGCAAAAGA
Source organism: Piliocolobus tephrosceles (assembly GCF_002776525.5). Taxonomy (NCBI): domain Eukaryota; kingdom Metazoa; phylum Chordata; class Mammalia; order Primates; family Cercopithecidae; genus Piliocolobus; species Piliocolobus tephrosceles. The sequence goes on from NW_022297962.1 coordinate 912, forward strand.
AACGACCATCAGAGTGAACAGGCAACCTACAGAATGGGAGAAAATTTTTGCAATCTACTCATCTGACAAAGGGCTAATATCCAGAATCCACAAAGAACTCAAACAAATATACAAGAAAAAAACAAACAACCCCATCAAAAAGTGGGCAAAGGATTTTTTTTTTTTTTTTTTTTTTTTTT
>NW_022297962.1:1190-18878 GCF_002776525.5 Piliocolobus tephrosceles
CACTCTGTCGCCCAAGCTGGAGTGCAGTGGTGCGATCTTGGCTCACTACAACCTCTGTCTCCCGGGTTCCAGTGATTCTCCTGCCTCAGCCTCCTGAGTAGCTGGGATTACAGGCGTGTGCCACCACGCATGGTTAATTTTTGTATTTGTAGTAGAGACAGGGTTTCACCATGTTGGCCAGGCTGGCCTTGAATTCCTGACCTCATGTGATCCACCCATCTCGGCCTCCCAAGGTGCTGGGATTACAGGTGTGAGCCCACACCCAGCCCCAAGTGCTTTTCATAGATTATCCCATTTAATCCTTATAACAACTCCATGAAAAAGAAAATGGGTCACAGGGAAGGTAAAAAACTTGCCTAGGGTCACACAGCTAATAAATCGCTAAGCCAACATTCAAATCCAAGGAGGCTAATTACAATTCCACACTTCTGACCTCTAACCTTGGTGCTCTGCTGCCTCCCTAAGCACCCTAGCGGGGGTGCCAGGTACATGAAGTTGAAGGCTAAAGGTCACAGGAAGTTGGAGAGGACTGGGGTGGCCAGGGAGGGCTTCACCAGCTAGGTTGTATCTTACCTGGGCCTTGAAGACTGGGGAGGCTTGAGACAGGAGGGGTAGGAGGGCGCTACTCCAAGCAGGGCTGAGTGTGGAATGAGCCTGGATATCGCAAGACTGGAGTCAATGAGCAGTACCTGGTGGCAGATGTGTTTTTTGTGACCCAGCTCAAAATTTTACAAAAATCTGAATGATTTGGCATTTAAAAAAATCTAGAGATTTTATCTTCAGGTTTTGGATTTCTGGCTTCTCTGGATAAATTAGAGGATCTGGCAACATTGGGCCCTGTTATAATCTGAATGTTTGTATTCCCCCCAAAATTCATACATTGAACTCGTAGCCCCCTGGGTGATGGTATTACAAAGTAGGGTCTTTGGGAGCTGATCAGGTCATGGGAGTGCAGTCCTCATGAATGAGATTAGTGTCCTTCTAAAAGAGACTCTGGAGACACCCTTGTCCTTTTTGCTATTGAGGTTACAGTGAGAAGATGGCCATCTGGGAAGCAGGCCCTCACCAGAAACCAAATCTGCCAGCACCTTGATCTTGGACTTCCCAACCTCCAGAGTTGTGAGAAATACATTTCCATTGTTTATAAGCCACCTTATAAACATAAAATACCATAAGTCTATGGTATTCTGTCACAGCAGTCTGAAGAAACTAAGACAGGCCCTCATTCCTGCATGGGCATGATTGGTGGGAATTGAAGAATGTCACCACTTGTAAATGAGGCATGCCACTCCCATTCTCCACACTCTGCCCTACTCCTGATTGCATCTCCAACTCAGCTCACATCCCTCACTTCCCTTCCCTACCCAGCCTCTGCACGCCAATAATTTTTGTGACCTCCATGCAGACCGAGACTGTTGGAGGACAGTGTGGAACCCTGGATGCTCAAGGCATGTCAAATGGTAGCAGCCTGCCAGGAGAGGAAGATTTCCTGCAGAAGCTATGGGGAGAGGGTTAGAAAGGGCAGTTGCAGACTGACTGCACAGGATCTTGTCTCCTATGCTGAAGAATTGTGACTTTACCGACAGGCAATGGGGAGGCATGTCGAGAGGGAGGAGCGCCACTGCGGAGGCAGCAGTTGTGATGGTTTCAGCAGGGATGAGATGGTCTCAACTGAAGCAGGAGTGGGGAGTATAGAGGTGGAGGAAAATCCTGAGGTGCAGAGGACATGACCAGAGGAGACTCAACAGTCTGGAGAGTGACCCACTGGCTGGAGGATGTGTAAGGGGAAAGCAGGGACAGGGAGCATTTGTGGTGACTGAAGCTTGCTGAGCTGAGTGAACAGTGGTACCATGAGCAGTAATTGGACCAGATGGCTGGTGGAGGGCACATGGAAGACAAGATGAATCTAGCTTAGCCATGTTAAATTTGAGGTGCTAGAGAGAATTCCAGGTGTCTCCCAGTTGGGGATGTGAGACTGGAGTTTGGCAAAGAGGATGGGGCTGGGAAGAAATTTGCAAAGCCTCCTTTTGGAGGTTGCAGTGAGCCGAGATCGTGCCACTGCACTCCAGCTTGGGCAACAGAGCGAGACTCTGTCTCAAAAAAGAAAAGAGAAAAGCCTCTTTTAAGAGGGCAGCAGTGTGACTGAGGGAGCAGAGAGTATCTTAAGACAGAAGTTTTGTGCCAAAGTCAGAACCTCGAGGTGGCGTGGGTGAACAGAAGAGGAGGAAGCAGAGAAGTGTGTGTGTGTGTGTGTGTGTGTTGGTAGAGGGCATTGGCAGAGAGATCAGAGGAGAATCAGAAGAATAAGTCTTCATGAAAGCCAACAGAGGAGTTTCAGGAAGGAGTTTGCTGCGTCCACCAGGGCCAGAGGCCCAGGAGATGCAAGTGGAGAAGTAGCCAATGGGGTGGATGATTTCTAATTATGACCTCACTCAGCCTCACGGTGGGAGATGATTCCCCTTCACCTCCTCACCCTCCTTAAAAGCCAGCAGTCCTCTGTAGGTTGAGGGAGGAGTCAGGGATTCCGAGCAATGTGTTCTGAAGGCGAAAGATCACATAGCTTTGGCCCGAGAAGGATGACGGCTTGTGTTTGGTTCCAGGGCCTTCTCTCAAAGCAGGTAAGAGGGAGAGGCCGAGGGGTGCTGGGAACAGCCTTGCTGGTGTAGCCCAGTGGTTCGCAGCCTTGGCTACACAGGAGAATCATCTGGGGAGCTTTTAAAACCTACGAATGTTCAGGCACCACCCCATACCAATTAAGTCAGAGTCCCTGGGTATGGGGCCTGGACATTCGTATGTTTTAAAAGCTCCCCAGGTGATTCTCATGTGAAGCCAGAGCTGAGAACCAGTGATCTAGGTAGTCACTGGAATCAGGTTTGACCCAATACTCCAGCACTTCATGGCAGAGGAGACAGAGGTGGCTGCCTCATATGTGCCACAGTTGCCATGTCAACTTGTTGATTCTACTTATAATGCTTAATTGACTCCTTAGTTAGGTGTACATGTCTATTGGAAACCACTGGTCCCAGAAAGAGGATGTGAATTTTGAGATTGTTTTCTCCTACTCACTTAATCTAAAATGCATGGATTTCCATATGCCTTTGGCTTCGAGGTCCCGGTCAACACTGGAGTTTGTTTCCCAGGGCACATCTGCTTCACTCTTGTAAGGGATTCCTGAGGTTCAGCACATTTCAAATCCTGCATGTGATGCTGTCACTGGACATTTGTTTGATTATGAAATATTTCAGACACACAGACAAGACACAAGAAAAAAATGCTTTAACAGACACCTGTGTACCTATCTCCCAGTTTTGTGAAATCTTAACAGTATTCCACATTTGCTTCACGCCTTGTTTTAGGAATAAAGCAATACAGTAGAGATAAGGGTCCTTATATACTCCTGCCCTGGCCCATTTCCCTTCCTCTCACCCTCCCCAGACATAACCACTCTCCTGAATCTAGCGTACCTCATTTCCATGCATGTTTTCATTACATATTGATCATCAGCCCCATTTGAGAGAAGAGGAAACTGAGGCTCAGGGAAGTAAAGGGACTTTCCCCTGAGTTACACAAATTTATAGTGGGTAGTAGAGTCCAGAAGCCCCAGGAAAAGGTACCAGGCAGTCACCTCCCAGCATGCTGGCCCTGCAGTGCCCCCATCTGGGGACCTCCCACCCCATCATTCTGTCAACACCTCCTTTACAGGCAGGGTCGGGCCAGACCAGGCCCAGCATGGCCCAGGACCAAGCAGAAATTGTGGCCTTCTCCTCACATCTCTTGATTCTTGCCCTGCCTAAGAGGCCAGGCTCCCTGAGACTCAGGCCAACCCCTCCTCTGTTTCCTCTCTGGGCTACTGCCCAGCCCAGCTCTACCCAACCTCCGCCAAGCCCAAAGCAAAGGGCCTGTCTGTGCTGCCAGATTTCCCCACTAGGCCACTGGGGGCTGGGCTGAGGCAGGGGGCCTGCAATTTTGTTCTGTGGGTCCTCCAGGCTTAATTAGCGTGCTGCCTGGAGTGGCAGGCCAGAGGTGGTGGGCAGGCGCCGAGACACTCTCCCTGGGCCCCAAACCATTGCCTGCCTCCACCTCCCCCCTCCTTGCCAGCAACAGAGAAGGCCTGTGTGTAGTGGGAAGGAAGGCAGTGGCCGACACCTCCATGCTGAGGAATTGGGTGGGGAGAGGCAGGCAGCACAAGCATAAACACAGGGAGAGAATTGCTCCCCTTACACATGAAGGAAGGGGAGGGAGCAGGGGGGAAATGGCTATTTACGAAGCACCTACTTAGAGGCGGCCACGCGTTATTCTAGCTGCTCCCCATAGCCACCCCATGTGGGACATAGAGTAGCTTCTTTGGCACAGAGGGGCAAACTAAGGCTGGGAGAGGTAGAGTCAGAGGCCCAAGGCTCACGGTTAACAAGAGGAAAAGGAATCTGGCCTACATGCCTTTCCAAGGAAGCAACGCAGCTCCACAAACCTCTCCCTTCCCTGGAGGCCTCTTCCTCCAAGAAGTCCTCTTTAGTGGAGGAATGACCAGTTTGGATGGGTAGGAAGAGGTGAAGGAGAGTGGATGGGCAAGAGGCATAATTTACTCTTCATCCTGAAGCACCCAGCTACCCAGCTTCAAATCGATGAACTTCCACTCTGGAGACTTCAGGCTGCAGCTTCTCCCTCCTAGCTCCCAGCCCTGTCCCGGGCAGACCCTGCTTCATCTAGGGACGCTCACCTTAAGGCACTTTTCTCCCACATGATTCCATCTTGGCCCCTGAAGACCCATATGGTCATAGGCTGCAGGACTAGAGGCCAGTCCAGGGCATCCCAAGATGTGGATTATGGTAAAAGCCAGAATACAGCTACCATTTATAGAGAAGTTAATATGTGCCAGGCACTGGGTGAAGAACTTGGCTCACATTAACTGCTTCGATCACTACCATGGAGATACTATTATTTCCCCACTTTAAGACCAAGGAGTTGAAGCACAGAGAAATAGAGGAACCTGCTTTAGGTCTATCAGGTGTCTGGGCTCCAAAACCATGCTCTGAGGGACCTTGGAAGACAAGGCTGGCTGGTAACTGGGAGGGGAGACTGGCAGTCCCAGGAAAGGGTCTGAGGAACAAGGATGGCCATGGGAGAGAACTCCTGCAGTCTCTTGGCTCCAGCTGAAAGCTCTCCAGGCTTTGCAGTGGGGCTCCTGCTCTGCCCCTGGGGTGTCTGCCAACTGACCCCTTCCAGAGGCTTCCACCAAACTACTCCCTCAGGGCTGGTGTTGCTCGGAGCCATCTGCAGCATGTCCTTCTTGCGGAGCTGAGGCGGTGGGGTGAGATGCAGTGCAGGCTTCAGTTCCCTGCCTGGCAGGGGCAGAGCCTAGGGGAGACCCAGCAGGTGGTAAGTTCTGAGCAGTCAGACCCTAGCTTGGAGGCTCCACTCATGCACCTCCTTTCCATATCTGGGCCTGAGGCCTCTAGGCTCTTAGAGAAAAATTGCTAAAATCAAATTGCAATTAACAGAGGCAATTATCCGCCTATTAGAAAACATCCCCTGAGCCAGGCCTGTGCTGTGAGCTGCCTGGGCCCCACGGAGCAGCTGGGCCCCAAGGGAGGCCCCAGAGCACGGCAGCAGCCAGGGTTCAGGGGGAGGCAGGCAGCAGCGTAGGCCTGGTGGGAGGTGGGAGGCTCTGAAGAGCCCTAAGGGGGTTCAATAGAAACATGGGTCTACACTGTGCCCTGGGAAGGGAGCCCCAGACTGAGCACAGACCCAGACGCTACAGACCCTACTTTCCCAGCCCCTCTCTGGCCCCTCCTCTCCATTAAGCCTTCCTCGAGGGCAGACCCGGAGCAGTCTATGTGTGCGGAAGAACAAAGGAAAGAAAAATCACGCAGCGGTAACCCTCCGGGAACGATGATAACATTTTCACTTGAAAATTACCAGAGAACAGATTGTCTTATGCAAATTATATGCAAATCACGCTCCGGTTGGTCCTCTCCTAGCACTACTCAGAGTTCTTCCAGCTCTTTCCCTGACTGGGTATGATGGGGGAGGGGGAGGGCTCTCATGGAAATTAGGATTTAGGGGGAATTCTGCCTAGAACCAAGCTGGATGAGGTGATCTTGGCTTTCCATTCAGTCCAGCTCTCTGAGTCTTGCTGCATTTGCATGAACCCTGCAGAAACCCCACTGCCTCCCGGCTGGACTGCTTTTAGATCCCAAATCCAATGGGGGTTTCTCTGCTGTGTCACCAGGACCATCCATTTTCAGAAGATATTTGACGTCAGTTGCACAGAATAGGAGGAGCATGAGACCAAGAATCTAGAAAGCAGCCAAGGGTTCTCAAATCTCTCTCCAGCCCAGACCTCACTGCTGGGCTCCAAATGTAGCCATTCCATACCTGGAATGGTATGAAACTCAATATGTCCTGAAACTCAATATGCCCTACATTTGCTCCTCCTCTGTGTTGCTTCCTGACTCAGGGCCTGGCAACCTCATCTAACGAGATGCCCAACCCAGAGCCTAGGAATCAGCCTTGACCTCCACCCATCCTCTGCCTTTAGTCCTTCCTGTTCCATCTACCAACTACAATTCTTGGGAGATTTTTCCCCTCTTTGCTGTCCCCAGGGCCACAACTGTAGTTTATCTATCACCTTCCCTGACCTATTCCCAAGGTCTTCTGTCTGGGTTTCTGCCTCCAGTTCAGCCTCCTAGATCTGCACTCCACCCTGCTGTCAGAGTGGTCTTTCTACAAAGCAAACTGACCATGCATAAAATCCTCTGTGGCTCCCCAGGCCCATCAAGTTCAGTTCAGACACCTTGCACTGGCATACAAGACCTGTAAGATACAGGTTGCAGGTCCACCTCCTGCACTGTCCACCATGTCCTCTACAGGCCCCACCACATACCATCTTGTCTCTCATCAGCCACAAAACACACTGCATTCTGACAGCCCCGCCCAAGCTATTCCCTCCCCTAAAACATCTTCCCCTTCTCCCTTCCCCACCTCCAGTGAAATTGTGTTTATTCTTCAATAAACGCTTTGTCTCAGAGACATTCACTGTCTGCCAATGCTCCCCGTAACACACACACACTTCACACACACACACACACACCCCTCCCAGCTGTCATTGGGTTTCTTCCTTCTCAGTTCTCCCCAAGTCTTGTTTCTATAACAGAAATTGATTTACATTGTGTCCTCAGTACCTAATTGGTGATTAATGAATGAAAGACTAAGAAATATGAATTAATAGAGTTGGTTAGCAAATGGGGCCTGGGTTTGATTTCTTGCTCCAGATAGGTAAGTCACCTCTTTGAGCCTCAGGTCCCCTACCTATAAATTGGGGAAGTAAAGCCTACCTCATTCTGATAATTCATTGAGATGAGGCATGTAAAGTCACCTAGGGCAGTCCCTGGTATCCATTAAATGCTTTGGATGAATCTTTAGCTATCTGAACTCAGAGTTGGCTTCAAGAACATGTGCTTTCTCAGGTAGCATGACCCAGTGGCCATTGACTCTGTGGTCCTTGCTCTGGGGTTGACTCTGAACCTGAGATCCAGCCTCCATTCTAAAGAGCTGGCTGGAGACTCCATGCCAGGCCGGTGTCAAGGTACATTTCCTAGAGGAAGTTCCTATAACAACTCCTTGAACCTCACTGGCACTCAGGGGAAGCAGTGGTTGAGACTTCTGCCCTGAAGATGACCAGAAGTCCTTTGAATGGATCAAGGCATGTCAAAGGGGGAAGGGGCAGGAACTGAATGAGCCAATGTCAGCTCTGTCTGTAGAGACCTATATCAATGTGGGGTCTCTCTGGACTAAATTTCTGCATCCTTCATATGAGGGTGGTAATACATGCTTGCCATGACATAATTGTGATGATTGGAATATGTGTGTAACATGACTAGCACAGTGCTTGGCACACAGTAATAATATAGCTGCCAGTATTTAATGAGCACTTACTGTAAGCATACCATGAAATGATTCATGTGCACTTGTTCATTTAATTCTCACAGAAACCCTGTGAGATATGTTTTTTGTTTGTTTGTTTTTGTTTTTGTTTTGTTTTGTTTTGAGACGGAGTCTCGTTCTGTTGCCCAGGCTGGAATGCAATAGCACAATCTTGGCTCACTGCAACCTCTGCCTCCTGGGTTCAAGTGATTCTCCTGTCTCAGCTGCCCAAGTAGCTGGGATTACAGGTGTCTGCCACCGTGCCCAGCTAATTTTTATATTTTTAGTAGAGATGGGGTTTCACCATGTTGGCCAGGCTGGTATCAAACTCATGACCTCTGGTGATCCACCCAAGTCGGCCTCCCAAAGTGCTGGGATTACAGGCATGAGCCACCGCACCCAGCCATATGTTTCTTTTGTGTGTGTGTGTGTGTGTGCACTGCAGCCTCGATCTCCCAGGCTCATGCAATACTCCTGCCTCAACCTCCCAAGTAGCTGGGACTATAGGTGTGTGCCACCATGCCCAAATAATCTTCACTTTCTATCTTGTAGAGATGAGGTTTTGCTGTGTTGCCCAGGCTGGTCTTGAACCCCTGGGCTCAAGTGATCCACCCACCTCAGCTTCCCAACAAAGTGCTGGGATTACAACTGTGAGCCACTGCATCTGGCGTAGCAGCCATATTTAAAAAGTAGAAGGAAGCTGAAGTTAATTTTAATTATATCTTTTAAAACTCAACATGCCTAAAATATTCTCATTTTAACATATAATGAAGATCATAAAATTATGCAGCTATTTGACATTCTTTTTTCATACTGAGTCTTCAAATTCTGGTGTGGATTTTACACTTACAGTGCATCTCAATTTGGACTAGTCACATTTCAAGTGCTTAATATCCCTGTGCAGCTCATACCCACCAGATTGGGCAGCACAAATGTAGCCATTCAGAGAAGCTAGAAGGAAGGGGAAGGGCAGTTTAGGTTGAGGAAACAGCACGGCCAAGGTTAGGTGTGTGACAGATGAGGAGACCTTGTTTTGTTTGTGTAAATAAAAATTGTCATTCACATTATTAGATTTTAAATAATGAAGTTTATATTTTTCACTAGGTAATAAATTCACACAGTTCAAAAATTTAAAAATAGAAGAGACAAGTAGGTTAACATACACAGCAAATGCATTTTTAAATTATACTTTAAGTTCTGGGATACATGTGCAAAACATACAGGTTTGTTACATAGGTATACACGTGCCATGGTGGTTTGCTGCACCCATCAACCTGTCATCTACATTAGGTATTTCTCCTAATGCTATCCCTCCCCTAGCCTCCCATCCCTTGACAGGTCCTGGTGTGTGATATTTCCCTCCCTGTGTCCATGTGTTCTCATTGCTCAACTCCCACTTATGAGTGACAACATGTAGTGTTTGGTTTTCTGTTCCTGTGTAGTTCGGCTGAGAATCATGGTTTCCAGCTTCATCCATGTCCTTGAAAGAAATATGAACTCATTCTTTTTTATGGTTGCATAGTATTCCGTGGTGTACATGTGCCACATTTTCTTTATCCAGTCTAACATTGATGAGCATTTGGGTTGGTTCCAAGTCTTTGCCATTGTGAAAAGTGCTGCAATAAACATATGTGTGCACGTGTCTTTATAGTAGAATGATTTATAATCCTTTGGGTATATACCCAGTAATGGAATTGCTGGGTCAAATGGTATTTCTAGTTCTAGATCTTTGAGGAATCACCACACTGTCTTCCACAATGGCTGAACTGATTTACACTCCTACCAACAGTGTAAAAGCATTTCTATTTCTCCACATCCTCTCCAGCATCTGTTGTTTCCTGACTTTTTAATGATCACCATTCTATCTGGCATGAGATGGTATCTCATTGTGGTTTTCATTTGTATTTCTCTAATGACCAGTGATGATGAGCTTTTTTTCATATGTTTGGCCACATACATGTCTTCTTTTGAAAGTGTCTGTTCATATCCTTTGCCTACTTTTTGATGCGGTTGTTTGGTTTTTTTCTTGTAAATTTGTTTAAGTTCCTTGTAGATACAGAATATTAGCCCTTTGTTAGATGGGTAGATTGCAAAAATTTTCTCCCATTCTGTAGGTTGTCTGTTCACTCTGATAGTTCCTTTTGCTATGCAGAAGTTCTTTAGTTTAATTAGATCACATTTGTCAATTCTGGCTTTTGTTTGCCATTGCTTTTGGTGTTTTAGTCATGACGTCTTTGCCCATGCCTATGTCCTGAATGGTATTGCCTAGATTTTCTTCCAGGGTTTTTATGGTTTTAGGTCTTAGTTTAAGTCTGTAATCCATCTTGAGTTAATTTTTGTATAAGGTGTAAGGAAGGGGTCCAGTTTCAGTTTTCTGCCTATGGCTAGCCAGTTTCCCCAACACCATTTATTAAATAGGGAATCCTTTCCTCATTGTTTGTTTTTGTCAGATTTGTCAAAGATCAGATGGTTGTAGATGTGTGGCGTTATTTCTGAGGCTCTGTTCTGTTCCATTGGTCTATATCTCTGTTTTGGTACCAGTACCATGCTCTTTGGGTTACTGTAGCCTTGTAGTATAGTTTGAAGTCAGGTAGTGTGATGCCTCCAGCTTTGTTCTTTTTGCTTAGTATTGTCTTGGCTATAAAGGCTCTTTTTTGGTTCTACCTGAAACTAAAAGTAATTTTTTTCTAATTCTGTGAAGAAAGTCAATGGTAGATTGATGGAAATAGCATTGAATCTATAAATTATTTCGGGCAATATGGCCATTTTCAAGATATTGATTCTTCCTATCCATGAGCATGGAATGTTTTTCCATTTGTTTGTGTCCTCTCTTATTTCCTTGAGCAGTGGTTTGCAGTTCTTGAAGAGGTCCTTCACATCCCTTGTAAGTTGTATTCCTAAGTATTTTATTCTCTTTGTAGCAGTTGTGAATGGGAGTTTCCTCATTATTTGGTTCTCTGTTTGTCTATTATTGGTGTATAGGAATGCTTGTGATTTTTGCACATTGATTTTATATCCGGAGACTTTGCTGAAGTTGCTTATCGGCTTAGGGAGTTTTCGGGCTGAGACAATGGGGTTTTCTAAACATAAAATCATGTCATCTGCAAACAGAGATAATTTGACTTCCTCTCTTCCTATTTAATACAATTTATTTCTTTCTCTTGCCTGATTGCCCTGGCCAGAACTTCCAATACTATGTTGAATAGGAATGGTGACAGAGGGCATCCTTGTCTTGTGCCGGTTTTCAAAGGCAATGCTTCCAGCTTTTGCCCATTCAGTATGATATTGGCTGTGGGTTTGTCATAAATAGCTCTTATTATTTTGGGATATGTTCCTTCAATACCTAGTTTATTGAGTGTTTTTAGCATGAAGAGTTGTTAAATATTATTGAAGGCCTTTTCTGCATCTATTGAGATAATCATGTGGCTTTTGTCATTGGTTCTGTTTGTGATGGATTACGTTTATTGATTTGCGTATGTTAAACCAGCCTTGCATCCCAGGGATGAAGCCAACTTGATCATGGTGGATAAGCTTTTTGATGTGCTGCTGGATTCGGTTTGCCAGTATTTTATCGAGGATTTTCACACCGATGTTCATCAGGGATGTTGACCTGAAATTTTCTTTTTTTTTTGTTGTGTCTCTGCCAGGTTTTGTTATCAGGATGATGCTGGCCTCATAAAATGAGTCAGGGAGGAGTCCCTCTTTTTCTATTGTTTGGAATAGTTTCAGAAGGAATTGTACCAGCTCCTCTTTGTACCTCTGGTAGAATTTGGCTGTGAGTCTGTCTCTTCCTGGGCTTTTTTGGGTTGGTAGGCTATTAATTATTCCCTCAATTTCAGAACTTGTTCTTGGGCTATTCAGGGATTCAACTTCTTCCTGGTTTAGTCTTGGGAGGGTGTATGTGTCCAGGAATTTATTCATTTCTTCTAGATTTTCTAGTTTATTTGTGTAGAGGTGTTTATAGTATTCTCTGATGGTAGTGGTAGTTTGCATTTCTGTGGGATTGGGGGTGATCTCCCCTTTATTATTTTTTATTGTGTCTATTTGATGCTTCTCTTTTCTTTTCTTTCTTTCTTTTTTTTTTTTTTTTTTTTTTTGGCGGAGTTTCACTCTTGTTGCCCAGGCTGGAGTGCAATGGCACAAACTCAGCTCACTGCAACCTCTGCCTCCAAGGTTCAAGCAATTCTCCTGCCTCAGCTTCCTGAGTACCTGGAATTACAGGCATGTACCACCATACCTGGCTAATTTTTTGTATTTTTAGTAGAGACAGGGTTTCACCATGTTGGCCCTGCTGGTTTCGAATTCCTGACCTCAGGTAATCAAGCCACCTCAGCCTCCCAAATTGCTGGGATTATAGGCGTAAGCCACTGTGCCCAGCCCTCTCTTTTCTTCTTTATTAGTCTGGTTAGCAGTCTCTCTATTTTGTTAATCTTTTCAAAAAACCAGCTCTTGGATTCATTGATCTTTTTGAAGGGTTTTTTGTGTCTCCATCTCCTTCAGTTCTGCTCTGATCTTAGTTATTTCTTGTCTTCTGCTAACTTTTGAATTTGTTTGCCCTTGCTTCTCTAGTTCTTTTAATTGTGATGTTAGGGTGTTGATTTTAGATCTTTCCTGCTTTCTCTTGTGGGCATTTAATGCTATAAGTTTTCCTCTAAACACTGCTTTAGCTGTTTCCCAGAGATTCTGGTACATTGTGTCTTTGTACTCATTGGTTTCAAAGAACTTATTTATTTCTATCTTAATTTCATTATTTACCCAGTAGTCATTCAGGAGCAGGTTGTTCAGTTTCCATGTAGTTGTGTGGATTTGAGTGAGGGTTTTAATCCTGAGTTCTAATTTGATTGCACTGTGGTCTGAGAGACTGTTTGTTATGGTTTCTGTTCTTTGGCATTTGCTGAGGAGAGTTTTATTTCCAATTATGTGGTAGATTTTAGAATAAGTGTGATGTGGTGCTGAGAAGAATGTATATTCTGTTGATTTGGGGTGGAGAGCTCTGTAGATGTCTATCAGGTTTGCTTGGCCCAGAGCTGAGTTCAAGTCCTGAATATTCTTGTTAATTTTCCATCTCATTCATCTGTCTAATATTGATAGTGGGGTGTTAAAGTCTCCCACTATTACTGTGTGGGAGTCTAAGTCTCTTTGTAGGTCTCTAAGAACTTGCTTTATGAATCTGGGTGCTCCTGTATTGGGTGCATATATATTTAGGACAGTTAGCTCTTCTTGTTGCATTGATTCCTTTACCATTATGGAATGCCCCTTCTTTGTCTTTTTTGATCTTTGTTGGTTTAAAGTCTAAAAACTAGGATTGCTACCCTTGCTTTTCTGTGCTTTTCATTTGCTTGGTAAATCTTTCTCCATCCCTTTATTTTGAATCTATGTGTGTCTTTGCACGTGAGATGGGTCTCCTGAATACAGAACACTGATGGATCTTGACTGTTTATCCAATTTCCCAGTCTGTGCCTTTTAATTTGGCCTTTTAGCCCATTTACATTTAAGGTTAATATTGTTATGTGTGAATTTGATCCTGTCATTATGATGCTAGCTGGTTATTTTGCCCTTTAGTTGATACAGTTTCTTCATCATGTCGATGATCTTTATGTTTTGGTTTGCTTTTGCAGTGGCTCATATCAGTTTTTCCTTTCCATATTTAGTGCTTCCTTCAGGAGCTCTTGTAATGCAGGCCTGGTCATGACAAAATCCCTCAGCATTTGCTTATCTGTAAAGGATTTTATTTCTCCTTCACTTATGAAGCTTAGTTTAGCTGGACATGAAATTCTGGGCTGAAAATTATTTTCTTTAAGAATGTTGAATATTGGCCCTCACTCTCTCCTGGCTTGTAGTGTTTCTGTGGAGAGATCCACTGTTAGTCTAATGAGCTTCCCTTTGTGGGCAACCCGACCTTTCTCTCTGGCTGCCCTTAATATTTTTTCCTTCATTTCCATCTTGATGAATCTGATGTTTCTGTGTCTTGGGCTTCCTCTTCTTGAGGAGCATCTTTGTGGTGTTCTCTGTGTTTCCTGAATTTGAATGTTGGCCTGTCTTGCTATGTTAGAGAAGTTCTCCTGGATAATATCCTGAAGTGTGTTTTCCAACTTATTTCCATTCTCCCCATCACTTTCAGGTAAACCAATCAAATAAAGGTTTGGTCTTTTCACATAGTCCCATATTTCTTGGAAGCTTTATTTGTTCCTTTTCATTCTTTTTTCTCTAATCCAGTCTTCATGCTTTATTTCATTAAGTTGATCTTCAATATCTGATAACCTTTCTTCTGCTTGATTGATTTGGCTATTGATACTTGTGTATGCTTCATGAAGTTCTTGTGCTGTGTTTTTCAGCTCCATCAGGTCATTTATGTTCTTCTCAACACTGGTTATTCTAGTTAGCAATTCCTCCAAGCTTTTATCAAGGTTCTTAGCTTCCTTGCATTGGGTTAGATTGTGCTCCTTTAGCTCAGAGGATTTTGCTCTTACCCACTTTGTGAAGCCTACTTCTGTCAATTTGTCAAACTCATTCTCCAACCAGTTTTGTTCCCTTGCTGGTGAGGAGTTGTGATCCTTTGGAAGAGAAGAGGCATTCTGGTTTTTGGAATTTTCAGCCTTTCTGTGCTGGCTTTTACTCATCTTCATTGATTTATCTACCTTTGGTCTTTGTTGTTAGTGACCTTCAAATGGAGTTTTTGCATGGTCATCCTTTTTGTTGATGTTGATGCTATTGCTTTTTGTTTGTTAGTTTTCTTTCTAACAGTCAGGCCTCTCTTCTGCAGATCTGCTGGAGTTTACTGGGGTCCACTCCAGACCCTGTTTGCCTGGGTATCACCAGCGGAGGCTGCAGAACAGCAAAGGTTGCTGCCTGCTGCTTCCTCTGGAAGCTTCATCCCGGAGGGGCACCTGCCAGATGCCAGCCGGAGCTCTCCTGTATGGGGTGTTTGTTGACCCCTGCTAGGAGGTGCCTTTCAGTCAGGAGGCATAGGTGTCAAGGACTCACTTGAGGAGGCAGTCTGTGCCTTAGCAGAGCTCGAGCATTGTGCTGGGAGGTCTGCTGCTTTCTTCAGAGCCAGCAGGCAGGAATGTTTAAGTCTGCCGAAGCTGCATCCACAGTTGCCCCTTCCCCCAGGTGCTCTGTCCCAGTGAGATGGGAGTTTTATCTATAAGCCCCTGACTGGGGCTGCTGCCTTTCTTTCAGAGATTCCCTGCCCAGAGAGGAGGAATATAGAGAGGCAGTCT
Organism: Piliocolobus tephrosceles; assembly: GCF_002776525.5. Classification (NCBI taxonomy): domain Eukaryota; kingdom Metazoa; phylum Chordata; class Mammalia; order Primates; family Cercopithecidae; genus Piliocolobus; species Piliocolobus tephrosceles. The sequence continues at coordinate 16,337 of NW_022297962.1, forward strand.
GTCTACAGCGGCTTTGCAGTGCTGTGGTGGGCTCTGCCCAGTCTGGACTTCCTGGCGACTTTGTTTGCACTATGGGAGGAAAATTGTCTACTGAAACCTTAGTAATGCTGGACACCCCTTACCCCACCAAGCTCGAGCATCCCAGGTTGACTTCAGACTACTGTGCTGGTAGGAAGAATTTCAAGCCAGTGGATCTTAGCTTGCTGGGCTCCATGTGGGTATGATCCACTGAGCAAGACCACCTGGCTCCCTGGCTTTAGCCCCCTTTCCAAGGGAAAGAACGGTTCTGTCTCGCTAGCATTCCGGGTGCCACTGGGGTATGAAACAAAACTCCTGCAGCTAGCTTGGTGTCTGCCCAAATGGCTGCCCAGTTTTGTGCTTGAAACCCAGGGCCCTGGTGGCGTAGGTACCTGAGGGAATCTACTGGTCTATGGGTTGTGAAGACCATGAGGAAAGCGTCGTATCTGGGCTGGATAGCACTGTCCCTTACAGCATGGTCCCTCGCGACTTCCTTTGGCTTGGGGAGGGAGTTCCCTGATCCCTTGCACTTCCTGGGTGAGGCAATGCCCTACCCTGCTTCTGCTCACCCTCCGTGGGCTGCACCCACTGTCTAACCAGTCCCAGTGAGATGAACTGGGTACCTCAGTTGGAAATGCAGAAATCACCTGCCTTCTGCATTGGTCTCATTGGGAGCTACAGATCGAAGCTGTCCTTATTTGGTCACCTTGCCTGGGAATCCCGCAAATGCATTTATATATACTTTTCCTACTTTATTTTATATAAATGCTATAGCCTCTGTTCTGCACTTTGCTTTTTCACCAAATATTACATTTACAGATTGTTCCATGTCGGTATATAAAGTGCTTCCTCATTCTTTTTTATATTATTATTATACTTTAACTTCTGGGATACATGTGCAGAATGTGCAGGTTTGTTACATAGGTATACACGTGCCGTGGTGGTTTGCTGCACCCATCAACCGGTCATCTACATTCGGTATTTCTCCTAATGCTATTTCTCCCCACCCCCCCCAACCCCCTGACAGGCCCCAGTGTGTGATGTTTCCCTATGTCCATGTGCTCTCATTGTTCAACTCCCACTTGTGAGTGAGAACGTGTGGTGTTGGGTTTTCTGTTCCTGTGTTAGTTTTCTGAGAATGATGGTTTCCAGCTTCATACATGTCCCTGCAAAGGACATGAACTCATCCTTTTTTATGGCTTCATAGTATTCCATGGTGTATATGTGCCACATTTTCTTTACCCAGTCTATCATTGATGGGCATTTGGGTTGGCTCCAAGTCTTTGCCATTGCAAATAGCACACAATAAACATACATGTGCACTTGTCTTTATAGTAGAATGATTTATAATCCTTTGAGTATATACCCAGTAATGGGATTGCTGGGTCAAACGGTATTTCTGGTTCTAGGGATGTTAAGGACCTCTTCAAGGAGAACTACAAACCACTGCTCAAGGAAATAAGAGAGGACACAAACAAATGGAAAAACATTCCATGCTCATGGATAGGAAGAATTAATATCATGAAAATGGCCATAATGTTCAAAGTAATTTATAGATTCAATGCTATTCCCATCAAGCTACCATTGACTTTCTTCACAGAAACTAAAACTACTTTTAGTTTCATATGGAACCAAAAAAGAGCCTTTATAGCCAAGACGATCCTAAATAAAAAGAACAAAGCTTGAGGCATCATGCTACCTGACTTTAAACTATACTACAAGGCTACAGTAACCCAAAGAGCATGGTACTGGTACCAAAACAGAGATATAGACCAATGGAGCAGAACAGAAGACTCAGAAATAACGCCACACATCTACAACCATCTGATCTTTGACAAACCTGACAAAAACAAGCAATGAGGAAAGGATTCCCTATTTAATAAATGGTGTTGGGGAAACTGGCTAGCCATAGGCAGAAAACTGAAACTGGACCCCTTCCTTACACCTTAAACAAAAATTAACTCAAGATGGATTACAGACTTAAACTAAGACCTAAAACCATAACAACCCTAGAGGAAAACCTAGGCAATACCATTCAGGACATAGGCATGGGCAAATACTTCACGACTAAAACACCAAAAACAATGGCAACAAAAGCCAGAATTGACAAATGTGATCTAATTAAACTAAAGAGCTTCTGCACAGCAAAAGAAACTATCATCAGAGTGAACAGACAACCTACAGAATGGGAGAAAATTTTTGCAATTACCCATCTGACAAAGGGCTAATATCCAGCATCTACAAGGAACTTAAACAAATTTACAAGAAAAAAAAAAAACAAAAAACGAACAACCCCATCAAAAACTGGGCAAAGGATATGAACAGACACTTCTCAAAATAAGACATTTATGTGGCCCACAAACATATGAAAAAAAGCTCATCATCACTGGTCATTAGAGAAATGCAAATAGAAACCACAGTGAGGGCCAGGCGCGGTGGCTCAAGCCTGTAATCCCAGCACTTTGGGAGGCCGAGATGGGCGGATCACGAGGTCAGGAGATCGAGACCATCCTGGCTAACACGG
>NW_022297965.1:0-2446 GCF_002776525.5 Piliocolobus tephrosceles
TTAAAAATGAAAAAGGTTTGTGGGTACCAAAAAAGAGAAAGCATTCAAAAGAAGAAATAAAAGATAAAAAAGAAAATTCGAAAAAAAAAAAAGATTCATTAGCAAAAAATAAAAACAATAAATTAAGTAGACACCATAATTATAAAAGCAGTGATAATGATGAGAGTTGTTCCAGTGACAGTCTTAAAAGGAATACTAGTCGAAGTGTTTCTAAAAACTCGACCATTTTAGATAAAAAAAAAAAAAAATTAAAAAATTGTCATAAAAAAAGGAAAACAAGAAAAGAACAGCCTTCACATAGTTTAACATCAGAAAGTGGAAGTGAAAACGAGAGTAAGTGTAATAATACATCCAAACGCTCTGATGTGACACCAAAGAAACAATCAACATCTGGTTATTATTCTGCAGCTGATGATATTATTTTAAATAAAAACAAAAAGGATGATTCTAAAAATGATCAGACTGTGGTGTGTAATAAAACCGACTTAGAGAACAGAGCTATTTTCAGCAATGACAGAAAAAGCAATGACAGAAAAAGCCGTGGAGATAAAAAAAAAACAAGTGACGTAGAAAAAGACAGTCAAAGTAGGAGTGGTAGTACAAACAGAAAAAATAACACAACTAGAACTGATAGCCAAAACGATGATGATAGTGGTAGCATAGGTAGCCACAATGATACTCTAAATGAAAAAAAACGAAAAATAAAAAATAAAGACATCACAACCGTCTCTAATTATGACAAAAAAAAAAAACATAATATATCTGTTAAAAATAAACAACTTCAACAAAAAATCGACGAAAAAGAAAAAGATCATTCACTATGTAGTAGTACTATTTTAAAACATAATGAAAAAAATAAAAGCAGCGGTGATAATGATGATGATGGTGATGATGATGAAAAAGAGGTAGAGAAACATAGTTTTAGTAAAGAAAAAAAACAAAACAAAAATAAGACTCATAAGCATCGAAAAGGTAGTAGTGAAAGCATACTATCTGATGACAGTCATAAACTGTTGAGAGAAAACAAACATGAACATCAGGATAATGTCAAACATCAAGGAATAAGTATAGAAAAACAAAAACCATTACAAGAATTTACCGAAGAAGATGAAGAAAAAGAAGAAGAAAAAAAAAAAATACATAACAGAAGCAAAAATAAAAGCATACAAGACAAAAGAACACATAAAGATAAACAGTCGAGTAAAAAAAAAAACAGACATAGTAGTTGTAATAAAGAAGATAATAAAAAAAATACACGTAGCGATAGTGGTAGTATAGGTAGTAGTAGCGGTAATAGTAGTATTAGTGGTAGTAATAGTAGTGGTAGCATACGTAGAAGTAGTGATATCATTCGCAGTAGAATAAGCAGCATACGTAGTAGTAGTAGTAGTAATCGTAGTAATCTTAGCAATGATGGCATACGTAGCAGAAGTAGTAGCATATCTAACAATAGCAACAGACGTGATAATGGTAGAAATAATATCAGTCGCAGATACAGAGGCAGAGACAGACACAGAGACAGACACAGACGTAAAAGCATATGTAGAAGTAACAATAGTAGAAGCAGTAGTAGTAGTAAGTATAACAACTTAAGAAACGAGGATAAACATAGAATACATAAACACAAATCACATAAGCATGATTATAAAATAGATAAAAAAAAAAGAGATGCACACAGACATGAAAAAGAGAAGCAACGACAAAACAGAGATGAGTGTATTAATAGGGAAAAAAATAAATATAACTCACATTATAATGGTAATTATAAATATGATAAATATGATAAATATGATAAATATGATAAATATGATAGATATAGTAACGCACATCAGGTTAGTGGTAGCATGCATGATGGTAGTGATAGAAACAGACACCACAATAGTAATGCGCATCGCTATGCTAATAATGCATACCGTTATCATGATAATAGACATTGTTATGGACAAACTTCTTCACATTATTATCCCAAAGAAAAACACAATAAAATGTCGTATGGTAAGAATTTGTATGAATATAACAACAATTACACATATAATAATTACAATAATAGTAGGAGGCCTTACAGAAAAACACATTTAAAAGACAATTGTTACTACGAAACTGTTGAAGAAATAAAAAAAAAAAATGGATTATATAATAACGACAAACAAATATGTGAAGATGTGAAGGTAGCACATAAAAACGTAACAGATACAAATCAGAAAGACAAAACAGATAAAAATGACAAAAAAGAAGATAAAGACACAGCTAATTCACTAAATATCGAAATGATAAATAAAAAAGTTCAAGAAAAATTAGAAGAAGAAAAGGTGATGCAGTCATTAGGTTTACCTCTGGGGTTTATTTGACCACTCGGTTTATTTGTTTATTTGTTTATTTTTTATTTGTTTATTTTTTATTTGTTTATTTTTTATTTGTTTATTTTTTATTTGTTTATTTTTTATTT
>NW_022297971.1:0-3392 GCF_002776525.5 Piliocolobus tephrosceles
ATGAGCCCAGGAGTTCAAGACTAGCCTGGGCAACATAGTAACACCAAGTCTCTACCAATAAAATGAAATAAATAAATAAAAATTAGCCAGGCATGGTGGTGCATGCCTCTAGTCCCAGCTATTTGGGAGGCTGAGGTGGGAGGATCACTTTGTTACCAGGGAGGAGTGTCCAGGTTCTTGGCGTCTTGAACAAAGAATTAGACAAAACACACAAACAAAGCAAGGAAGGAATTAAGGGATTTATTGAAAACGAAAGTACACTCCACAGTGTTCGAGTGGGCCTGAGCATAGCTCAAAGGCCCTGTTTCAGAATTTTTGGGAGTTTAAAAATACCCTCTACTTGAGGTATGCCCTATGCAAATGAAGAGGATAAAGTTACAAAGTCATTTACTTGGCCTACGCCCTATGGAGAGGATATTTCATGTCATAGCTGAAGTGTGAATCGGCCTTATAGTCCCCGCCTCCAGACCCTATTTTCCTGCCTCAACTTGAGCCCTGGAGGTCAAGGCTGCAGTGAGCTAGGATCACACCACTGCACTCCAGCCTCGGTGACAGAGCAAGACCTTGTCTCAAAAATTAATAATTAAATAAAATATAATGACATTGATCAAAACTTCGTTAGTAGTATTAGAAGACAAAGTTGAGATCATCTACAAAGTACAGATGTTCCCTGACTTATGATGGGGTTATGTTCCAAAAACCCATCAGAAGTTTAAAATATCATAAGTGGAAAATGCATTTAATACACTTAACGTGGCTGGGCGCAGTGGCTCACGCCTGTAAGCCCAGCACTTTGGGAGGCCAAGGCAGGTGGATCACTTGAGGTCAGGAGTTCGAGACCAGCCTGGCCAACATGGTGAAACCCCTTCTCTACTAAAAATACAAAATTAGCAAGGTGTAGTGGCACATGCCTGTAGTCCCAGCTACTCGGGAGGCTGAGACAGGAGAATTGCTTGAACCTGGGAGGCAGAGGTTGCGGAAAGCCAAGATCACACCATTGCACTCAAGCCTGGGCAAGACAGAGCAAGACTCTGTCTTGGCGGAAAAAAAAAAAAAAAAAAAAAAAAAAACACTTAACCTACCAATCATCATAATTTAGCCTAGCCCACCTTAATGTAAGCTCATAATACGTTTGTTTGTTTATTTGTTTGTTTGTTTGAGATGGAGTCTTGCTCTATCGCACAGGCTTGAGTGCAGTGGCACGATCTCAGCACACTGCAACCTCCACCTCCCAGGTTCAAGCAATTCGCCTGCCTCAGCCTCCCAACTAGCTGGGATTACAGGTGCCAGCCACCATGCCTGGCTAATTTTTGTATTTTAGTAGAGATGGGGTTTCACCATGTTAGCCAGGTTGGTCTCGAACTTCTGACCTCAGGTGATCCGCCCACCTCGGCCTCCCAAAGTGCTGGGATTACAGGCGTGAGCCACCACGCCCAGCCAAGCTCATAATACTTACATTAGCCTACAGTTGGTCAAAATCATCAAACATAAAGCTGTTTTACAATAAAGTGTTGAATATCTCATGTGCTTTATTGAATACTTGTACTGAAAGTGAAAAACAGAATGGTTGTATGGGTACTCGAAGTCAATCTACTGAATTCATATCACTTTGGCACCACTGTAACATCAAAAAATTGTAATCCTGGAACTGTCTGTAGCAAAACAGGATATAGGAAAATAGAAGAGAAAAGAAACATGGAGCAGGGCACCGTGGCTCCCACTGAGGCGGGAGGATCACTTGAGTCCAGGAGTTTGAGACCAGCCTGGGCAACAGAGCAAGACCCTATCTCAATTATAAAAAAACAAAAAAAAGAAACATAAAAAAGAAATTATTAATAGGATACTATACAACTAGGTTGTGGATAATATTTACATGAAAATAATGTAAAAAAATTAAGATGTTAAATTAGCAAAATGAAAACAACCATTTCCAGAGGATGGTGATGGGAGGAAGTGAGCATCTGTGTGTGTGCGTGTGTGTGTGTGTGTGTGACTGTGAGTGAAAAAGCATAGACCCTCTTCCCTAGAAACAAATCTATATATATCTTTCTGTGATTTCAGAATCAGTTTGATGGCAAGTGACAGAAAAATCCAAAATTACAGTGGTGTAAACTGGATGTTGATTTCTTTCTTTTTTTTTTTTGAGTCTCTGTCGCCCATGATAGAGTGCAGTGGCACAATCTCAGCTCACTGCAACCTCCACCTTCTGGGTTCAAGGGATTCTCCTGCCTCAGCCTCTCAGGTAGCTGAGATTACAGGCGCCCGCCACTATGCCTGGCTAATTTTTTGTATTTTTAGCAGAGACGGGGTTTCACCAGGTTGGCCAGGATGGTTCTCTTTTCTTTTCTCTTCTCTTTTCTTTTCTTCTCTTCTTTTTTCTTTTTCTTGAGATGGATTCTTGCTCTGTCATCCAGGCTGGAGTGCAGCAGCCCGATCTCAGTTCACTGCAACCTCCGCCTCCCAGGTTCAAGCAATTCTCCTGCCTCAGCCTCCCAAGAAGCTGGGATTACAGACACGCGCTCCCACATCCAGTTAATTTTTTTTTTTTTGAGATGGAGTTTTGCTCTTATTGCCCAGGCTGGAGTGAGATTGTGTGATCTCGGCTGACCGCAACCTCCGCCTCCCAGGTTCAAGCGATTCTCCTGCCTCAGCCTCTCAAGTAGCTGGGATTACAGGTATGCGCCACCACGGCCGGCTAATTTTGTATTTTTTGGTAGAGACGGGGTTTCTCCATGTTGGTCAGCCTGGTCGCGAACTCCCAACATCAGGTGATCTGCCCACCTCAGCCTCCCAAAGTGCTGGGAGTACAGGCATGAGCCACTGTGCCTGGCCTAATTTTTGTGTTTTCTTAGTAGAGATGAGGTTTCACCATGTTGGCCAGGCTGGTCTCAAACTCCTGACCTCAGGTGATCTACCCGCCTTGGCCTCCCAAAATGCTGGGATTACAGGCGTGAACCACCAAGCCCGGCCCTTTCTTTTCTCTTTTTTTTTTGAGACAGGGTCTTGCTCTGTTGCCCAATTCAAGGCTGTAGTAGGCTAGGATGAAAACCACTACACTCCAGCCAGGGTAACAGAGAGAGAGAGATTCTGTCACTTAAACCAAAAAAACAACAACAAAAAACACAACTTAAAAAAAATTGTTAGGCCGGGCGCGGTGGCTCAAGCCTGTAATCCCAGCACTTTGGGAGGCCCAGACGGGCGGATCACGAGGTCAGGAGATCGAGACCATCCTGGCTAACACAGTGAAACCCCCGTCTCTACTAAAAAATACAAAAAAACTAGCCGGGCGAGGTGGCGGGCGCCTGTAGTCCCAGCTACTCGGGAGGCTGAGGCAGGAGAATGGCGTGAACCCGGCAGGCGGAGCTTGCAGTGAGCTGAGATCCGGCCACAGT
>NW_022297972.1:0-9475 GCF_002776525.5 Piliocolobus tephrosceles
TTAAAGTATCATAATAATAATTTTAAAAAATTAAAAGAAAAAAAGATTAAAATTACTCATGTTGTCCTTCCAAGGTTCTTGAATGGGAATCTCTAGGATCTTTTCATTTAACCAGTTCCTAGCCTACTTTTAGACAGTACGGATTCTCATCAGAGATAGTTATCTAAGCATCCAAATGTTTTAGTTTGCCCTTTCATATTTATAACTCCTTTCTTAGAAACAGAGAGAACAGAATGTTATGTACATTTCAACTGCCAGCAGCTTACCAGAATGGCAGTGTCCAGGGTTTCTTTTACTTGTCTCCATGGGCTGGGGCAGAATGGTTTCCTAGCATTATTTACAGTCCTGGAACATCCTATACTTTCAGGTCTTCCCTGGATGTATCCAGGAACTCATGTGTCCTGTGAGACACGCAGGAACTGCGAAATGGCAGGGGTGATTTCTTTTTCCGATGAATTAACTTCATAAATAGGATTCAGGTATGACAAAGAGTAGAAAAACTGAGAATCAGCATATGTAATCAGCAATATACTTATAAAAGGATAACATGATGGCTATATTTTTATCATTAAAAGAAAGTAAGAAAAATAGTAACACTGATTTTTTTCACTAATTAAATGAAAAGCAACTTCTAGCAGAAAAAGGCATAAATTTGCTATTTGTAAACCTCCCTACTCTATTGGATTCAGAGCCTGTGCTTTGGGAAGTCTTCTGGAAATTCAGTATTAAGTCCCCAGAAGGGTGAGTTTCCAGAGAACTGTTTAGGGCATTCTACTCCATACCTAACATGGATTGAACTGTGGTGAGAGGCCAGCATAGCTGAGTCTCACAAATGTGAACATAAGATATTTTTTGATTGAAGAAATTTCCTGAAGTCCTGTAAGGCACTGTGCCAGAAGCTATACATGTGTTCAGGAGAGAGATGGGGGAGGGAATAAAGGGAGTTTGAAAGACAGAGAAAAGATTGATCAGAATTCTCACCTTACAGAGACACACATACTTGTGGAGAAGATAGGCATACAACTATATTATAGGACAAACTGATTTGTGCCTGAGGATCCTCATAGGATAAAGTCATGGTCTCCCAGGGTGTTTCAGCTCACTGAACATTTGCTCAGAAGTCTATAAGTCAGCCTTCACATTTTGACTTTTTTGAATGGGCAATGGGCACCAGAGGTCTATCTGTGCCTGGACATTTCCACTGCCTGACCTTGTCAGAATTGTCCAAGTTGGCTCTGTGGAGGCCAGTTAACCATGTAACCAAGAAGAGGTTAGTTAGAAAACAGACATGGATCTACCACTTTAAGTGAAGGAAATCATGTGGACTCCCACCAAAACCAAAATGCGGACTGAAGTAAAACTTTTGTTAGGTCTGAAAAAGTTTCATAACCATCCTTGGTGTGTTTCATTTTCACGTTCTGTTTGCGTGCTTCACGGCTTTCTAGTTCTACTAAAAGCAGAAGTGCCACAATATTTTAATGACGTTTCTTCTAATGACACTGAAAGACCAGGTGTTCACAGTCAACAACATGTCAGGAAGAGGATGCAGGCTCTCCTAAGAGACTGTAGCCTTCCCTTGAGGAGCAGCCATGTGAGTGGACTATGACCTTCAGTTTGTCTTTCTTTGTACTATGCTTTGGATCTGTGGGGCAGACCCATCCAGGGTCTAAAGCACTGTTCATAAGGACACATTGATTTTCAATTTGTAAATCAGGAAAACTAAAATGTGCAGATGTGGTCTGTTCCTAGCAGAGCCACAAGCAACAACACTGGTAGTCCCTCATTGATTAACAAAATAGGGGAGCTTGTTTTTAAGGGCAGGCCACTATTACTTACCTGATCTCCTTTGGAAGCTGTTGTGTCCGCTCATTAAACAATCACATATTTATCCAAAATTAATTTGAGAACAAGGTTGTTAGGTCAGGAGCTACAATTGTTCTGTAAAACCACTGGAATTCTATCCCAATTGTTAGTCATCATTAATCATTAACTTCATCCTTCCACCCTCAGATAGAAAGCTGAGGATATAAGAAAGGATATAACAAAGTTATTGGCAGGTTATCTCAAAATTGGGAAATTTAACTTTTAGCTTATATTTATCAGCAGTGGGCAGTGGGAACAGAAGTGAGGGATGAAGTTTCCAGAGGAGAAAGAGTTTGGCACATTCAAGGAACCACAAGCGTCACACTCTGGCTGGACCACATTGTGGAGGGTGGTGGCGGGGGGCGGTGCTGCTGGACAGAAGCTGAGGCAGAAGATGGACAGCAGCTTAGGCAGAAGATATACACCAGACCCCGATCACAAAGGGCCTCATAGCCCACACGAGACATAATGGACTTTTCCCAAAAGCAGAGGGAACACTGACAGGTTTTAAATAGGAGATAGAAGAGTTGTGAGTTGCCCGGCAGTGGGTTTTGTTGTTTTTGCTGTGGTAAGGGGAATGGCTTGAAGGTGGCATGGCTGAAGCCAGGAAGGTCAGGTTGTAACAGTGCAGGGCAATTATGATGGAAGCCTAAACAGGCACATCGAGTGTGGGGATGTGTTCATTCACCTAACAGATATCACTTGTCCATCATACACCAGGCACTGTTCTTGATCCTGGGCAACACTGGTACACAGGGGAGAAAGTGTCACTACCTGCATTCTGGTGGGGGAGGAGAGAACTAGATGATTATGCCTTTTTCTATACTTTTTCCCCATGCCTTGGGTTTGAGACTTGTGTGCAATATAACCTTTCCCACTGGGGTGTTAGCAATTTGAGAGTAGGAGCCACACTTCATTTATTTTGACAGCCCCTGATATTAGCTAGAACACTTGCATGAACTTAGTATGTGCTCAATATGTGTTAGCTGTGAGATTGCACATCATGCTATTATGAGAATTAATGAAATTATCTCCATAATGTGCCAGAAAATAAGTTCATTACAAAAAGCACTATGCAAACCCAAGTCATTTTTGTATTGTTCCTCCATTCTAACCTTACAGAGTTCAACAATTCATATAGAAAAAGGGGAATTTTAATCCTCTATAAATCTTTTTCTGTTAAAAGTGCTCAAAGCAGCCTGTTCTTCCGTCTTTTATTGCTTGTCGGTATTGTAATTTTACTTTCATTTGTATTTATTTGAGGAACAATTCTTTTCCCCTCAAAGACTTTGAGTTCCTTTGAAACACGGATAATATCTGGTTTTGTTCAACATTTCATTCCCAGCAGCCAACATAGAGCCTAGCACATACTCAATAAATATTTACAAAAAGAATAAATAAACAAATAGATGGACGAAGTGTTGTAGGAATGAGCAATTAATTTCAACTGAAGAAGATGTACAGAAACGTCCCGGGCATTTTTGCTGAGCCTTGAAGAGGAGGAAATTATTCCAAAGTGTGGTGGTGGTATAGGTGGGAGGAGGGGCGGGGACCTTCTTGGAAGAAAGATATGCACAGGCATAGGTCCCCAAGGGCAAAACTACACCGGAGGTTCAGGGAACAGTGAGTGGTTTGCTGTGGTTGGCACACAGGATGTGTGCAGGCTGGTGATGGGCAATGAAACTGGAGAAGTGGAGACCAAGTGGTTGGAGGGACATGAAAGAAACAATAGCAACTTTCATTTACACAGAGCATAGTAGGGAGGCTCTTGACAGGCATAATCTCTTGTCCTCGCAATACCCTGTAATAATGGTTCTGTAAGTGTAGTCAAGTGCCCAGTAACATCAGCATCACCTGGGAACTTGTTAGAAATGCAGATTCTTAAGTCCATCCCAGACCTAAAGAATCAGAAGCTCTGGGGGTGGGTCTCAGCACTCTAGTTTAACAAGCTCTCCAGGTGATTCTAATACATACTAAATCGTGAGAACCACTGCCCTGTAAGGTGAGAATTATTGTCCATATTTTACAGGTATAGAAACTAAACTCAGAGGTGCAGTAACTAGCTTAAGGTCATATAGATAATTTTCAAGTTGTTCGTCTAACCCCAAAACCCCTGAGTTTCTTCCAACATCATACTGCCTTGCTCCTGGCAGGGGATATTTTTCTGAAGACATTGGTGAGTCATGCAACACTTTTAATGAGGGAAACAACTTGATCCCATTTTATTTTTATAAATATCACTGTGGCAATATAAAGGGAGGACTGGAGGAGAACTTTCAGGCGAGGAAATCAATTAGGAGGCTGACAATATAGACCAGGTACAAGTTGATGAAAACCAAATGATCACCATTTCATATCTGAGAAAACTGAGGCACAGTATATTTTTGTCACCCCTTTTATTCTTAAATAGTTGAAGTATCTCCTGAAACAAATCAGAAATGATTATTCTGAATTATGTGTTATATATCTCCAGTGTTAAAACTTACAAAACCTTTGCTGAGGTGGTGAAGTATTGAAGTTCTTGACAACAAGAAGAGAGAAACCTGAGTATTCCTGACAACAAGAGGAGAGAATCCTCTGAGGTCAGGCAGGAAACAAATATGTGAATACATCTTGCATCTAGTCTGAGGGGATGGTGCACACAAAGCCTACCTGGTGGACTCAGGTTTTCACCTCACCCGACCTCTAAATGCTGGTGCTCTTCAGTCTGGTACCTGCTTTTCTCATCTCTCTCCTTTTAATTTGAACCTCAAGTGTATTGGGTTTTATTAGTTCTCAAATCATGGCCCTTATAATTGGACTGTACAAGGCCCTTCTCTTGTTTTATTTATGTATCTGTCCCCTCTCATCACCAACTCCCAATTCCATTTCCCTTTGGCCTCATGGATAACCAGTCTCATATAATCAGTGTATGTCCTTTTGTTTGTAGCTGTTCTTATGAAACAGAGAGTCATTTCGTATGCGTGTTTTTATCCAGTTTCACTGAGGTATAATTGCCAAATAAAAAATTATATTTATTTACAGTGTACAACATATTCAGTATATGTATACATTGTGAAATGATTGCCACAATCAAGTTGATTAGCATACCCATCATTTCACATAGTTACCTGTACGCATATATTTTAACTTACATAAATGGCATTACATAGTATGTGGCAGGCTTTTTTTTACTGAGCAGTAGTTAGATCCCTTTGGTCCATTACTGAGCATTGCATAGTACTCACGCCACAGCCTGTCCATTCTCTCCTTCAGTTGGAGATGCACAAATTATCTCCAACTCACCACCACCTTTCGATTGTCAACATTTCCACGAACATCCTTGCTTATGTCCCCCATTTGGCCCATGTGAATATTCCTTTGAGCTACAATCCCAGGAACTGGATTGTTAGGTCATGGAGTGGGTGTTTAATTTGAGTGATTACTACCAGGTTGCCCACTAGAATGGCTGCTCCAGTCTCCACTTGCCAACAACAGTACATGAGGGTTCCTTGATGCTACGTCCCCACCGAAACTTGGCATTTTTCACTTTTGTGAGTCTTCTTGTCCACTGGATGATCTCATTCTTGCTTTAATTTATATTTCCTAGATAACTAGTGAGTTTGAGTGTCTCTTCAAAAAAAGAAATTTAAGCTTTTGGTTTCTGTTTCTTCTCTATCCATATTCTCTTCCCAGGAATTTTAAATTAGCCTACATCTAGGCTGATGACTACCAATGTCGTATGTCCAGCCCTGGCCCTTCCCTGAATTTTATGCTTACATGTCAAAATATACTTTTGCATTTCTCATAGAACATGTCAATTAAACATATCTAATTTAGAGCTTTTAGGTCCTCAGCACATATGCCATCAATATTATACACCTTGTCTTTCTCATACCAATAAATAGCACCATCATCCACTCATTTGTGTAAGTCAGAAATCTAGGAGTTATCATTGATTACTTTTGGTCTTTTATGCCACCACATCCAAATTATCAGCAAACTTAGATAGCTCTACTTCAAAAGTATATCCTGAATCCATCTACTTTTCTTCATCTTTGCTTTGCCCCATCCCACCCTAGAATATATTATGACATTTCACTGAGTTTATGCATTTCACAATATGAATTTCATCTGTTCATTCAAGTATTTACTGCCTGTATCTGCCACTAGATTGTCAGTTCCAAGACAGCAATAACCATGCCTGTTTTCGTTTCCATTGTGTCCCCAGGACCCTGAACAGTGCCTGGTGTTCATTAAATATTGGCTTAATACGTGGTTTCTTTCATTTTCACTCTTCTCTGTTGGAAGCTGAGCAGCCAAGCACCAATAAAAAGCTAGAGGTTCCCCTGACCACTTGCTCTAGAATGGGAAGATACAGATCACACGTAAGAATTGCTCAATTGAAGGCCGGGCGCGGTGGCTCAAGCCTGTAATCCCAGCACTTTGGGAGGCCGAGACGGGCGGATCACGAGGTCAGGAGATCGAGACCATCCTGGCTAACACGGTGAAACCCCGTCTCTACTAAAAAATACAAAAACTAGCCGGGCAAGGTGGCGGGCACCTGTAGTCCCAGCTACTTGGGAGGCTGAGGCAGGAGAATGGCGTGAACCCGGGAGGCGGAGCTTGCAGTGAGCTGAGATCCGGCCACTGCACTCCAGCCTGGGGGACAGAGCGAGACTCCGTCTCAAAAAAAAAAAAAAAGAATTGCTCAATTGAAAGTCTTAACGCTTAGGTCATTGTTAAACTCTGTTGAGATGAAAATTATTTCTTAATAATTTTTAGCCTTTGCCTAGCATAGCATCTAGCACATAAAAAGAACAATAAATACCACTGGAATTAATACACATGTTTAATATTTTGAGTATATGGGAAACAGCTTCTGTGCATGTACATCACTTTGAATATACACATAAGCTCCTTTTTCATTGGTGGAATTGTTGCCTATATCACTACTAATGTTCATTTAAAGTATTATGATATAGCTCAAATTATGAAAGTTTATGGAAGACCGTGCCCCTGAAGATATCTAGGTTCTGGAATTAGTGAAGAATTGCCAAAAATTGGACAATAGAAATGGTTATACAAATGATTGACTGGGTTGGCCACTAAGCTCAGTTTTGTTAGGCAGATCTGCTTTGCATCTAAGCAAGAACTGATTCTTCAAACTAGAGAGAGCCATTCAAAAAGAGGAGACAGTCTTCTCTATGTGATTAAGGAAGATGGGATGAAGTGAAGACACTGAGAACCAAGATGGAATTCACCACAGTGGCCGCAGAAGTACTGGAGATACGGCTCTTGGATACTGCTGTGCTTCAGAGTCACTTGGGATAGATAAGTTATGATACAGATTTTCAGGCCCATCACAAATATTATTTTGAATGTCTAGTACTTGGCCCAGGAATCTGCATTCTATCAAGCACCCTAGAGGACTGGGCCACATTTTAAGAAAATCCATACTAGAGAGGCTGACCCAAACAATACACTAGAGTAACGAGTGAAGATACATTTCTTAATGGATAGGGCTGTCTTTAACAATGTACAGAGAATTGGTTTCGGACAAATAGAAAAAGACAGAGAATGGTGCAGGGATAAGTGTAGTTTTCCTAAAGCTGAGAACCATAGAATCTTTCATATCCAAGTGCAAAGGGAGTGACTGCAAGGTCAGTGAAGGTTATGAAGCTTCAGTGCTTATGTCTTTGAGTTTCTCCTCTTCTAAATCTGGTCTGAACCTTCTCCTTCCAAAATTAATCTGTTTGTTAATTTAAAAATCCCTGATACATTGTTTGGCACAGAAGTTGGCACTCTGCAAATGCTTTGATTTATCAAATTGATCGTGGTTGTTTTGTTTGTTTTTTTTGAGATGGAGTCTCGCTCTGTCACCCAGGCTGGAGTGCAGTGGCACGATCTCGGTTCACTGCTAGCTCTGCCTCCTGGGTTCACACCATTCTCCTGCCTCAGCCTCCCAAGTAGCTGAGACTACAGGTGCCTGCCACCACGCCCAGCTAATTTTTTGTATTTTTAGTAGAGATGGGGTTGCACCATGTTAGCCAGGATGAACTCGATCTCCTGACCTTGTGATCCGCCCACCTCGGCCTCCCAAAGTGCTGGGATTGCAGGTGTGAGCCACCGTGCCCAGCCTGAATTGAGCATGAGTTTTATCAAAGAAATAAAGGCCCTTATATAACCCTTTCCCCTGAGAAATGTAATCTACTCAGATAAAATTTACATAAATGAAACTCTAGAATAGTTTTAAATGATCAATAATGAGTCCTGGTTATAGGAAACAAACTAATATCTGAAGTTCTAATAAGACAGAGTTAAGTCATTAGACAGAAATAAGGCTGGGAAAGACCTCCTCCAAAATAGAAATCTTGAACTGGATCTTGACTGAAGCAATTGAAATTTCAGAATCTTATTTAACAAGAATGTACTCTCGTATTATCTATGTAATTTAAAAGATGTAATGGGAGACAACTGTTAAGAAGAAACGAGCAGAAGCAAGGCATTTGACAAAGATGAGGCCTTCATTCTCATTTATGTTCTGGGCTGGACACAAGTTTGGGTTGAAGTCAAAGAAATATCATATATATTATATATATAAAAAATACATATATATGTCATATATATTATATATAATATATACTACACACACATACACACACACACATACACATCCTGTTTAAACCATATTAACTGTACTTCTGAGGTCCTATACTTTTGGAATGGCAGGCTATCTAAACTTAGTCATTGGTGGGGACTCTACCACACCTGTGCTTATACAAAAACCCCAGGGACTTAGACAACACCAAAGCATTGAGGAGAACTCCAGGTCATGAAGCTGGTTCTTCTCAGTCCTCATGGGCGCTTCAGGGCTATAGCTCTGTTACTGGAGGCCCTGACTCTTCAGTAAGGCATCTCTTCTACATGACCCTTGCAGCCATTCCCCTGAGTTCTTCCATCTTTATAGTCCTTCCAGTAAGGTGGTCCAGGGCATATATTTGACTTCAAACCTGAAAAAATCCTTGAGGCAAGGAATGACCAAGCTAGACAGCTTACTTAAAAATAGGATAGTGACAGACTGGATTAAGAAAATGTGGCATATATACACCAGGGAATACTATGCAGCCATAAAAAAGGATGAGTTCATGTCCTTTGTAGGGACATGGATGCAGCTGGAAACCATCATTCTCAGCAAACTATCATAAGAACAGAAAACCGCCGGGCGCGGTGGCTCAAGCCTGTAATCCCAGCACTTTGGGAGGCCGAGACGGGCGGATCACGAGGTCAGGAGATTGAGACCATCCTGGCTAACACGGTGAAACCCCGTCTCTACTAAAAATACAAAAACTAGCCGGGCGAGGTGGTGGGCGCCTGTAGTCCCAGCTACTCCGGAGGCTGAGGCAGGAGAATGGCGTGAACCCGGGAGGTGGAGCTTGCAGTGAGCTGAGATCTAGCCACTGCACTCCAGTCCGGGCGACAGAGCGAGACTCTGCCTCAAAAAAAAAAAAAAAGAAAACCAAACACCGCATGTTCTCACTCATAGGTGGGAACTGAACAATGAGATCACTTGGACACAGGAAGGGGAGCATCACACACTGGGGCCTATTGTGGGGAGGGGGTAGGGGGGAGG
>NW_022297974.1:0-2475 GCF_002776525.5 Piliocolobus tephrosceles
TTTTTTTGTTTTTTTTTACGATATGGCTCGCTTTTATCCTTTTCTACAGGTAATAATAATTTATCACACTCATAAACGGATTGAGTACATGAATAAAAAGAAGTTTTTGAGCTCTCGCTTATATTAACATTTGTATATGTATGATTATTAGTAGTACTATCATATTTATGAGTTAGTCCGTTTTCAATTAAATTCGATTTGTTATGATTCTTCATTTGTTTAAGTAAATTTATATTGTTATCATTAACATTGTCATTATTATTATTATT
The DNA here is from genome assembly GCF_002776525.5 of Piliocolobus tephrosceles. NCBI lineage: Eukaryota > Metazoa > Chordata > Mammalia > Primates > Cercopithecidae > Piliocolobus > Piliocolobus tephrosceles. The sequence goes on from NW_022297974.1 coordinate 270, forward strand.
ATTATTATTTACGCCTTTTTTTTTTTTAGGCATACTATTTTTGTTATTTTTATTTTTTTTTGTCGTTTCTTTCACATTATAATTCATCAAACTTACACTACTTGCATAGCCATTGGGTCCATTATTATAATCAATATATTCACTACCGTTATTACTAGTGCATTTATAATCAACCGATTCCAATAACTTGTTCATTCTTTTTTTATATTGTTTTGATGCATCGGAATTAACCTTTTTTATAGTGTTTTGATCTAACTTAGAATTGTACTGTTTATCATTAGTAAATAAAAGATTATGAACAAAGCCGTTCTTATCATTTTTTTTTTCATAAGCATCATGAAAATCGCTATCACTAATTAAAATGTTTGTATTTATAACATCATTGCTACAACTATAACTGTTACTATTGTTGGATATATAACTCTTTTCATTCAGATCAGGTTGTATATATCCTGTATCAACACCGTTTGTATGTTTTACATCGTTTGAATCGTTTGTATTGTTTGCATTTTTTTTTTTTTTTTTTTTTTTTTTTTTTTTTCAGTATAAAACCATTGTTTATATTATCACATGATTGGGGTAATATATTATACGCAAATCCTTTAAAACCTTCATTATCTTCTATTTCTTTTACTACCTCTACTTGACCTTTGTCAGTGCTGATATGGTTTTCTTCGTTAACGTTGATATTACTATTTCTATTAATCTCATTACTATTACTACTAATTTCATTTTTCTTGTTTATATTATCAAAATGGTCATCAGAACGATAACCATTAATTTTTTTATCAATTTCAATGACTTTTTTTTCTTTGGTATTTGTTTTATGTTGACAAACTGTACTTTTAGTTGTTACACTATCAGTAGCAATGTTTATTTTTAATTTTTTTTCTTTTTTATTTAATAATTTGATTATTCGTTTTTGTCTTTGTAATAAAAAGATATCATGAGCTACAATGTTTTCATTTTTTAAATATTCTTTTTTTATTTTTAAATTGTTTATTGGTTGGTTTAAATAACCATTTCTGTTTGTTATACTTTTTCCGCCTTCTGTTTCAATTTTTGTTCGTGTGTATATACTTTTTTCCATTTCATTTTGTTTTTCATTACTTGATAACTTCATTTTGGATGTATGATTCGTTTTCTCTGCCTCTACTTCTTCTTTTTCCTTGTTATTTCCTTTTTTTGTTGACTTAAACTTTTTTTGTTCATGCTTTTCAAATTTAAAATTATTAAATTTATTGAAGCTGTTCAAGTTATATAGTATTTGACTAATTTGATTTATTTTTTTTTTATACGTGCTTATGTCTACTTCTTTTTTATCGTTTTCGTTGTCATTTTTATCACTGTTACCATTATCATTTCCATTTCCAATATTATTACCATTGTCATTGCTATTGTTTGTAATCGAATCATTCCCTAAGTTAGTAAAATTTTTATTATTATATAAACCCCTTTCACATGATACCAAAAGAGGTTTATTCTTGGCAACATTTTTTTGTGTGTTATTGTTATCCGCCTTACTAGCCATTTCTTTATTTTTTTTATTTACATACATATTACTATCACTTACATATCCTTTAGTTTTATCTTTCAATATATCAGTTTTATGTTTATCTTTGTTCATGTATATATATTTTTTTTGGGGATTTTCTTTTTTTGAAATATTAATATTCACTTGTGGGCTTTTGATATCACAAAAATTATAATTATTGTTATTATTATTAATATTATTATTATTAATATTGTTATAATTATTATTATTATTATTATTATTATAGTGTGTCATTGATTTATTTGAGCTTGGAAGTATATTTTTATTATGATAATTGTGAATGTTATTGTCCTTATTTATATAATTACAATTGTTTATATTATCTTCATACTTATCATTATTCACTAACATACATTTGAGTATGTTATCGTACTCATGTATAGGTATATTTTTATGTACGGATTTAAAATATTTAAAAATGTTTGATATATATTGATGCTTATTTATATTTTTTTTAATAGTTATACCTACATGTTTGTTAAGATCATTATTATTTATCTCTAGAGGATGGTTGACATTAAAGCTCATTGCACCCTGTTTTTACAAGTGTTGTCCTTATTAATGTTGTTATTAATATTGTTATTGCTGTTTTTATTTCTTTTTTTATTTCTGTTATTATTTTAATTTTTTTTTGAGTTTTTTTTTGAATTT
>NW_022297980.1:0-2878 GCF_002776525.5 Piliocolobus tephrosceles
GGGGTGGGGGATAGGTACCATAGGGAAATCATTGAGCAGGAGGAAAGCAGGAGTACCTGTTGGAATTTTAAAGGAAGTGGATGGGGAAGGCCTCACTGACTTAACAGCAGAGACTAAAGGAGAGGGGGAGTAAGCTATGGATATGTCTGAAGGAAGAGCAATCCAGGAAAAATTCCAGCCCATGCAAAGTTCCTGAGGCAGGAGGGTACTTGCTATATATGAGTAATGACAAGGAGATCACTGTGGTTGGAACAGAGTGAGGGGGAGAGTGGTAAAAGGTAACATCAGAGAGGTGACAGGGGACAGGTCCTATAGGGCCTCGTGGGCCATGGTGAGGATGTTGGCATTTTCACCAAGATGAGAGCTTGAAGAAAACCATGAGAGGGTTGTGAGGAGAAGAGGACTGTGCTGGGCTTGGGCTGCTATGAGCTGTGCGAGGGCCAAGGGCAGAAGCAGGGGCTCCGGGGTAGAGTAGTCCAGGCAAGTGATAATGGGTGGGGGCAGTGGTGGAGAGAAGAAGATCAAGTCAGATCTTTTGAAAGTAGATATGATGGCCGGGCACGGTGGCTCAAGCCTGTAATCCCAGCACTTTGGGAGGCCGAGACGGGCAAATCATGAGGTCAGGAGATCGAGACCATCCTGGCTAACACGGTGAAACCCCGTCTCTACTAAAAAATACAAAAAACTAGCCGGGCGTGGTGGCGGGCGCCTGTAGTCCCAGCTACTCAGGAGGCTGAGGCAGGAGAATGGCGTGAACCCGGGAGGCGGAGCTTGCAGTGAGCTGAGATCCGGCCACTGCACTCCAGCCTGGGCGACAGAGCAAGACTCCGTCTCAAAAAAAAAAAAAGAAAGTAGATATGTTAATGACTTCAATGTGGGTGTGAGGAGAGGATGCGGGGGGAGCATCAGAGGTGACTAAGGTTTTGGAGCTGAACAACTAGAAAGCTCAGATGAGATGGTGGGGATGGTGGGAGGAGCAGGTTTGGGAGGTAAGTCAGGAGTTTGGAGGTCAGGAGTATTGGAGATGTGGAATCTGATTTGTGAATCTGGAGTTCAGAGGAGCAGTCTGGGCTGGAGGTGGAAATGATAATGATGCTTGTACGTGAGGTCATTTTAGAATTGAAGTGAGTTCCTAAGGGTTAGGAGCTCAGAATATGCATCCAGTTGGCAGATAGTAATTTGCATCCAGAACCTTAGCAGTAAGAGAGCCTGGAAAATGTTTTTAGTGTCTGATCTGTGTGGTACAAGAAGATGCACAGAGCAGGATGGGCCCCCCTAATGCTGTTCCTCTTGCCACAGTAACCGGCCTCCATGATGTTGATGAGTATATGCAGGCCCAGCTTCTCCTAGCTGTGAGTAACCCTGGCCACCCCTGACCCACTTTGGCCCCCTCCTGGCTGTCTCCACCTCAGCCTCAGCCGTCTGTCCTACCCACAGGCTCTGAACATTGCTACACATGTCCTGAAGCCAGGGGGCTGCTTTGTGGCCAAGGTAAGTCTCAAGGAACCTGGTGGAGTAGAGAGATCGCTGAGGGCCAACCTCACCCACTGTCTTTGCCTTCCCACCGTGCAGATATTCCGAGGCCGGGATGTGACGCTCCTCTACAGCCAGCTGCGGGTCTTCTTCTCCAGCGTGCTGTGTGCCAAGCCCAGGAGCAGCCGGAACTCCAGCATCGGTCAGTGGGGTGGAGGGGCCAGGCAGGCAGACCCGGATTTCTGGGATGCCGCCTGCACAAGGAGGATGCGGCAGTCACGCCTCATTCCACCTTCCCCCAGCAGAGGCCTTCGCTGTCTGTCAGGGCTATGACCCTCCCGAGGGCTTCATCCCGGACCTGAGCAAACCCCTGCTGGACCATTCTTACGGTGAGAGCTGGAGCATGGGTCACCCTGGGGGACTCTGCCGCACCTTATGCAATCTAGGTCCCTTGAGGGCCCACAGCCTCACCCCCTGGTGGAGGCTCTGTCCCCTCATGGGAATTTTTTTCCCAAGGGGATCCTCAGCCCCATTTTCTGGTGGAAATCCCATCCCTTTATGGGTATTTTGTCCCAGGAGGAGCTTCAGCCCAGGCAGTCCTCTAGTGATAACTCTTGGGCCTGGTGAAAATTCCATCCCAGGAGGATCCTGAGCCCTGCCCCAGTGGAGGCTCCACCTGCCTAAGGACATGCTCTCCTAGGAAGATCTCAGTCACGCCCCCATGTGGAAGCCTCCTTGGTGTGAAACTTTTGCCCCTTAAGCCTCTAGCAGGAAGAGACAGAGCCTGCCCCTGGGATGACATTTGAGTGAGGGAGATGTCATCCAGGCAGCATATAATCCAATGTCAGGTGGACATATATACAGTGAAAAAGAGCAGGGCACCAATGTTTTAGAAGGCGTGATTATGGAGGGCCTCCCCAAGGAGGTGATCTGAACCAAATGAAGGATTTCTGGTGCGGTGGGAAGAGAGGAGCTGGTAGATCTGTGGGGAGGGCTTGGCAACCATACTGCTGCCTGTGTCATGACTGGCCCCAGGCATCCAGACCTTGTCCTCAGTTATCTCCCCCTGTTCCTAAGACCCAGATTTCAACCAGCTGGATGGTCCCACCCGCATCATTGTGCCTTTTGTGACTTGTGGGGACCTGAGCTCCTATGATTCGGACCGCAGTTACCCACTGGACGTGAGTGCCCAACCAACAGTAGGTGGGTGGGAGCAAGGCTGTCCTAGATTCCCAGGTCCTCACCATCTCCCTACCCCTCTGTCTCTGCAGCTAGAGGGCGGCTCAGAGTACAAGTACACTCCACCCACACAGCCCCCCATCTCGCCACCATACCAGGAGGCCTGCACGTTGAAGAAGAAGGGGCAGCTGGCCAAGGAGATCCGCCCCCAGGACTGCCCCATCAG
>NW_022297980.1:2978-6973 GCF_002776525.5 Piliocolobus tephrosceles
CAGCCCCACAGCCTGCTGGCCCCTGAGGTCTGGAAATGTGACTCTCAACCCGCATTGACCCCTTCCCCGTGTGCCTCTTTCTGACCCAAATCTCATGGTTTCTGGGGCCAAAATTCCCTTTCCTGCCTCCCAATAGCTATAAAAAATTGGTAAAACCAAGCATAATGAATGGAAAAATTTCACCAAATATGTGAGTCACTTTTCTTTTTCTTGAGTAGATGGAAGACAATGAAATGAGTTGTTCACCTTAACCCATTACGGTAAGTTTGCCTTGTTATCTAAAGGTTTGAGTAAGGGCAACCTTTATGAAAAACCTCAGTAAAATTTCACCTTTGAAATTTTTATGTCAACTGATAAGATTTTAATCAACAAACCCTTTTCTAAACATCTATTGTTGTATGACAGGAACTGCTTTAAGCATTTTACATTTGAGGCATTCAGTAAACATTTATTGAGCACATACTGTGTGCCAGGCATTGTTCTAGGTTTGGAGATACAGCAGGGAGCAAAACAGAAATACCTTGGCTCTCACAGTACTTCCAGTTTGGAAAAGAGGCAACAATCAATAAAACAGTCTGTAAGTTCTAGAGTTTACATACACACATATACTATATAGCTTGCATTTTTCAATTTACATATCTTGCAATATATATAATAAGTAAGAGTAACATGGGATATGAAAAATAGAAAAAAGTAAAGCAGGGTGAAGAGAATCAGGAATTCTAGGCATGGCAGTTTTCATCTTTTGGTGTTTTTGTTTTGAGACAAGGTCTCACTCTGTAGTTCAGTGGTGCAATCTCCCGGGCTCAAAAAATCCTCCCACCTCAGCCTCCCGAGTAGCTGGGACTACAGGCGTGCACCACCATGCCCGGCAAATTTTTGTATTTTTAGGGGAGATGGAGTTTCACCATGTTGCCCAGACTGGTCTCGATCTACTGGGCTCAAGCGATCTGCCGTCCTCGGCCTCCCAAAGTACCAGGATTACAGGCATGAGCCGCTGCGCCCAGCCAGTTTGCACTTTTTAAAAGGGTTGTCATAGAAGGCCTCAGACACTCCTCAGAGGTAATGTCTGAGCAAAGACCTAAAGGCATTGCTGGAGGGAAGCTGTGTGTTTATCTGAGGGAAGAGCATTCCGGGTAAAGGAAATAGCCAAGTCCCAAAGGTGGAACTGCATGTGGTATGGGAGGAAAGTTTATCCATAGCCAAATGTGCTAAAACCACAATGTTAGAGGATGGCCCTTTCTGACAATGGCATAGCAGGTTATTCAGACTAAGTCAGCCATCACAAAAAGTCACCTTTTTTTTTTGAAGCAGAGTCTTGCTCTGTTACCCAGGCTGGAGTGCAGTGGCGTAATCTCAGCTCACTGCAACCTCCATCTACCGGGTTCAGGCGATTCTCCTGCCTCAGCCTCCCGAGTAGCTGGGATTACAGGTGTCCGCCACCATGCATGGCTAATTTTTATATTTTTAGTAGAGACGGGGTTTCGCCATGTTGGTCAGACTGGTCTCAAACTCCTGACCTCGGGTGATCCACCCGCCTTGGCCTCCCAAAGTGCTGGGATTAGAGGCATGAGCCACCGCACCCTGCCTTTTTTGTTTTGTTTTGAGACGGAGTCTCGCTCTGTCGCCCAGGCTGGATGGAGTGCAGTGGCCTTATCTCAGCTCACTCCAACCTCCGCCTCCCGGGTTCAAGAGATTCTCCTGCCTCAGCCTCCTGAGTAGCTGGGATTACAGACGCATGCTGCCCCCTCACCCAGCTAACTTTTGTATTTTTTGTAGAGACGGGGTTTCGCCATGTTGGCCATGCTGGTCTCGAACTCCCGACCTCACAAAATCTGCCTGCCTCAGGCCTCCCAAAGTGCTGGGATTACAGGCGTGAGCCACCACACCTGGCCACAAGAAGCCACCTTAAGGGAAACTGAAACAGCAAATCATTGTGTGAAAGAGATTTACAATTTCTAATATTTAAAGGATCCTGTAAATCAATAAGGAAAAAAACGAGAGTGACCAGTAAGCACATGAAAAGCTGCTCATCAGGAAAATGCAAATGAAAACTCAAAATATCAACAACACTAAGTATTTGGAAGGATATGCAGCAATTGAAAGCCTTGTACACGCTACTGGGAAGGTAAAATGGTGCAGCCACTGTGGAAAACTTAGGCATTACCTACTAAAGCTGCATGTGTGCCAGTTCCACTCCTAAAAAGTGAGTCCTAGAGGCCGGGCGTGGTGGCTCAACGCCTGTAATCCCAGCACTTTGGGAGGCCGAGGTGGGTGGATCGCCTGAGGTCAGGAGTTCAAGACCAGCCTGACCAACATGGCAAAACCCCATCTCTACTAAAAATACAAAAATTAGCCAGGCCTGGTGGTGGGCGCCTGTAATCTCAGCTACTCAGGAGGCTGAGGCAGGAATCACTTGAACCTGGGAGGTGGAGGTTGCAGTGAGCTGAGAATGTGCCACTGCACTCCAGCCTGGGCGGCAGAGTGAGACTCCGTCTGAATAAAAAAAAAAAAAAGGAATTGAGTCCTAGAGTGTTGTTAGCAGCACTATCTGTAGTATGCCCATGAAATCGTGGTACATTCACCGTAGAGAACTGTACAACAATGACAGTGAACATCCTGCAATTACACCAAATAACACCTTGTAGTTATTCATTAAACTGAATATATATGCATTTTCTGTATGTCGTGGTTCACCATAAAAGTAGGAGGAAATGTCACAAAAATGTTAGTAGCAGAGTTAGCTGGGTGTGGTAGCACATGCCCACCTGTAATCCCAGCTACTTGGGAGGCTGAGGCAGGAGGATCACTTGAGCTTGGGAGGTTAAGGTTGTTGTAAGCTATGATGGAGCTCCACTGCACTCCAGCCTGGGTGACAGAGCAAGACCCTGTCTCTAAAAAAACAAAACAAACAAAAAATTTTCTTTGACTTTTGGTTAGCTGGCAAGCTGATACAACTCAGAAACTGCCCAGTGTCAGAAAAACCAGAACTTGTTGATGAACTTGTTTTCAAAATATCATCTCATCAACGAGGCCTGGACAAACAAGCCCTGAGGAGGGATCTGCAACAACCCTGAAGACAACAAGGAAAGAAAGCATAGAAGTCTGTCCGCACTGCAGTGGGAATTCTTGAGTGAGGTCTTACCTCTTCTTTAAACCTTTTCAGGAGTGTCCTGATTATATCCAGAAATTTCCCTAAAGGCAGGGATTCTTAACCTGGATAGAAGCCAGGGGTAACCATAAACTTGATGGAAGAAAATGTTACATCTTTATTTTCAGCAATAAAACAACTTTAGCCTTACTCCCAAGTTATAAATGCTGGCAACAAATCACAATAGTAAAAGCAGTACCTGGGATTTTCCCACCAATACAAACCAGTTACAACAACTGTAATGTAACATAAAAAGGGCATCTTGAAGTATTGTTCATATTTGTCACCTCTTGGAATGATAGCAGATCCTATAAGTTGATGTATTTATTAAAAAGCCCATATATGACTGCAGCTCAATTTTGTTTCAATTTAATATATAGTAATAATTGTAATTCAATGTAATTGGCTTCCATTGTCATCTGTGTGTGTGTGTATGTGTGTGTATATACTTTTAAAAATATTCTGTGAAGGGGTTCACAGATTTAACCAGATGCCAAAGGGTTCCGCAGAACAAATTTTTTATTTATTTTGAGACAGAATTTTGCTCTGTCGCCCAGGCTGGAGTGCGATGGCATGATCTTGGCTCACCGCAACCTCCACCTCCTGGGTTCAAGCGATTCTCCTGCTTCAGCCTTCTGAGTAGCTGGGATTACAGGCATGCACCACCACACCCAGCTAATTTTTTATATTTTTAGTAGAGATGGGGTTTTGCCATGTTGGCCAGGCTGGTCTTGAACTCCTTGCCTCAAGTGATCCGCCCACCTCGGCCTCTTTTTTTTTTTTTTTTTTTTTGAGTCGGAGTCTTGGTCTTGTCGCCAAGGCTGGAGTGCAGTGACCCCCGGCC
>NW_022297980.1:7073-13040 GCF_002776525.5 Piliocolobus tephrosceles
AGGCTGGAGTGCAGTGGTGCGACCTCGGCTCACTGCAACCTCTGCCTCCCAGGTTCAAGCGATTCTCCTGCCTCAGCCTCCCAAGTAACTGGGATTACAGGTGCCCACCATCATGCCCGGCTAATTTTTATATTTTTAGTAGAGACGGGGTTTCACCATGTTATCCAGGCTGGTCTTGAACTCCTGACCTCAGGTGATCTGCCCGCCTCGGCCTCCCAAAGTGCTGGGATTCCATGCGTGAACCACTGCGCCTGGCCTCCAGAACAAATTTTTTAGGTTAAGAACCTGTCTTAAAGAAACGTCAGGGCCAGGCACGGTGGCTCATGCCTGTAATCCCAGCACTTTGGGAGGCTGAGGCGGGCGGATCACTTGAGGTCAGGAGTTCGAGACCAGTCTGGCCAACATAGTGAAACCCCGTCTCTACCAAAAATACAAAAATTAGCTGGGTGTAGTGGTGCATGCCTGTAATCCCAGCTACTCGGGAGACTGAGGCAGGAGAATCACCTGAACCCGGGAAATGAAGGTTACAGTGAGCCAAGGTCGTGCCACTGCACTCCAGCCTGGACAACAGAGTGAGACTCTGTCTCAAAAAAACAGCAACGTCAGAAAGTCTACCTGGACTGCAGTCCTCAATTTCTATAACTTAATGAACAGGAGTTGACAGAAACTCCCCAACTAGACGAACAGAACTGTTTTCTACAGCTTAATCCTGTGTCCTTAGAAACTCACGTACTCTGTGATCCAAGGACTATCCACACCACGGTCCAGTGACCTCAGGAGTATCCACATACCAGTCTGCGACCCCAGCTGTTTCCACAACTGACTGTGACTCACCCCAGTTACTGTGTGTGACCCCAGGAGTATACACACTCAAGTCTGGGAAAAACATTGTCCAATCTGCAGTCAGAAATGGTGTTTAAACTCTGGATCGTGTGTTCATAGGCATGCCTACACTCTAGTCTCTGACCACGAGAATAACCACACCCCAGTCCGTGTGACTTCAGGAATGTCCAGACCCCAGTTTGTGTCAGTCTAGGAATGTCCACACCATGGTGACTTAACCCAGGAGTCTTCTCACCAAAGTCAGTGTGACCACAGGAATGTCCACACCCCAATCTATGAATATGCACGGCCCAACAATGTATGACGGAAGTGTCCACAGAAAAGGCCATGTGACCACAGGTGTAGACATACCCATTACAGTGCAAATTCAGCAGCGTTCACACGAGAGCCTGTGAGACCTCAGGAGTGTCCTCACACCAGGTTCTGTGAGTCCAGCAGTGGCAATGGCTTGGAGTTTCCATAGCCATCTTAGTGGTGCCATAAATGTGTACCTCAAACTGTGACCACAGAGGAGGCCAGACTCTAGTCTGGGTGACCTCGTGGGTGTCCACAGCTCAGTCTGTGGTGCTTTGGGAGTGGTTTTGCCCCAGTCCAGCCACCTCAGGAGTATCCCCACCCAAGTTTTTATGACACAAGTAATGTCCAGTTCCCAGCGTATGTGACCCTGGTGTTGTCCAAACCCCATAGTCTCTGGCTACTAGTGTGTCTATACTCATCTTGACGGCCTCAGGCAGGTGCACTCCCCCATCTGTATGACCAGAAGACTATCGACTCTCCTGTCATTGTGACCACGGAAGTGTAAAACTCCAGTGCCAGTGACTACTGGTGGGTCCACATTCCAGTCTGGGTGACCCAGGGGAGGGCACAGTCCTGTCTGTGTGACCATAGGAGTCTTCACACCCCAGTATCTGTGACCACACAGGAGTCAATTTCCCAGTCAGTGTGACCAGAGGGATGTTCACACCAAATTGTGTGACCACAGGAGTATCCACACTTACCTGCATGTCCTGAGAGGTGTCTGTACTCCAGGGGGTGTGACACCAACAGTGTCCACAACACAGTCTGTGTGACTCCAGGAGTGTCCCTCCCCCCAGTCAGTGTGAGTCTAGAAGGATCTACACCAAGTCTTAGGGGCCCAGGAGTGTTCCTTCCCCAATCTTTATGACTCAGGGGCATTCACCCCCCCGTCACACAGATGAAGCATATCCACAGCTGGGTCTGTGTGACCCCAGCAGAGTCTGCTTCACAAGTCATGTAACCACAGGAGTGTCCCCAGCCAAGCCTATGGGAATCCAGGAGTGTCCACATCACAGTCACTTGACCACAGTGGTGCCGACTTCCCAGTTTATGTGTCCTCAGTCATGTCCTTGTTCCAGACTGTGTGACCCGAGTGTCCACACCCCAAACTCGGTGATCCAAGAGGTTATCCTAACTCCAGTCTGCGTGACTCCACTGTTGCCCACACACCAATCTGTATGACCCTAAGAGAACACATCCCAGTCTGTGATGCTTCAGGAGTGGCCACGCCCTACTCTGCGTGACCCCAGGAGTGGCTACACCACAATCAGCATGACCCCAGGATTTCTTACTCCAAAATCTAGTAACATGATCATGAGTGTCTACACCCTCACCCGTGTGATTCCAAGAGGATCCACACCCCAGGCTGTGTGACCCTGGGAAGGTCCCTATAGCAGTCAGTGTAAACCCAGGAGTGTGTTCTTCCCCGTCAGTGTGAGCCAGGAGGGTGTATCTAGAGGAAGAGTGATCCAGGGAAAGGCGAAGGGCTGGGTGTGGTAGCTCACACCTGTAATCCCAACACTTTGGGAGGCCACGGTGGGCAGATCACCTGAGGTCAGGAGTTTGAGACCAGCCTGGGCAACATGGTGAAACCCCATCTCTACTAAAAATACAAAAATTAGCCGGGCATGGTGGTGGGTGTCTGTAATCCCAGCTACTTGGGAGGCTGAGGCAGGTGAATCACTTGAACCTGGGAGGTGGAGGTTGCAGGGAGCTGAGATTGTGCCACTGCACTCCAGCCTGGATGATAGGCCAAGACTCTGTCTCAAAAAAAGAAAGAAAGGCAAAGGCCCTAAGGCAATGGCTCTGATGTGCCTGGCACATTTGAGGAACAGGCCAGCGGGGCAGGAGCAGAGTGAGCAAGGAGCCAGTGGCGGGCGGTGAGGTCAAGGGGGACCCGGAGGGCCTTGTGGGTCATGGAGAGGACTTTGGCTTTTTCTCTGAGAGAGATGAGAGCCACGGCAGGGCTCTGAGCAGAGGAGGGCCCTGGGCTGACTTGGGTTGCAACAGGATCCCTCTGGCTGCTGTGGTGTTGGCTACTCAACTGTTATTGTTTGTCAAAAGTCAGAGAACTGTATGCCAAGAGGGTGAACTTTATTGTATGTAAATTATAACTCTTTAAATTTAAGTTACAACTTTTGGAAAATGTGCAGTACTGGCCAGGCATGGTGGCTCATGCCTGTAATCCCAGCACTTTGGGAGGCTGAGGTGGGAGGATACTTTTAGCCTGGGAGGTTGAGTCGGCAGTGAGCTGAGATCATGCCGCTGTACTCCAGCCTGGACAACAGAGCAAGACCCTGTCACAAAGGAAAAACAAAAAACAAAACAAAACAAAAAAACGTGCAGTACTTTGCAAGCAATAAAGATTTCTATTTCTGCAAGAGAGTCTGTGCTCATGCCTGTCGTTACTCTTCTCCTTTCTGCACAGACGCATCTCAGGAATGCACCTGAGGAAAAGGCGGTACCGGGGCCTCCCTCAACTGCTCAAGGTAGCGCTCCCTTTGTTGTCTGCTGTGAACTGAATTGTGAATTCAGCAAATTCCTTTGTTGAAGCTTTAATCCCCAATGTGACTGTACTTGGAGATGAGGGTAATTAAGGTTAAATGAGGCCATAAGGGCAGGGTCCTAATCTGATAGAACTGGTGTCCTCATTAGAGAGGGAAGAGCCGCCAAAGCTCCCTCCCTCTCTCCCTGTGGGCACGCAGAGGAAAAGCCACGTGAGGACAGAGAAAGAAGGTGGCTGCCTACAAGCCAGAAAGAGAAGCCTCACCAGAAACCAACCCTACCAGCACCTCGATCTTGAACTTCCAGCCTCCAAAACTGTGAGAAAATAAACGTCTGTGGTTTAAGCCACTCGGTCTGAGGTATTTTGTTAAGGCAGTCCAAGCAGCTAATTGCCTCTCAGTTTCAAGGCTGATTTCAGAAGACTCATGTTGGCCAGGTGTGAGGGGAGCCAGTGCTCAAGTGAAGGAAGGAAAATTCAGTACATCTTCCTTGTCTAGCTGAAGGGGGCTCTGGGGCAGCAGGAGGGGCCCAGGGCAAGCCTGGGATGAAATCCGTGGCACTCCTACAGGTTCTGAGGGTGGTGTCCATGGAATATCCTCCACCACATTACAAAATGACTAATAATTGCTTGGGGAGCTTTCAGAACTGCCCCGAGGCTTCCTCTAACACTCCACCCACACCTGGCTCATGCCAGGTTGCTCCCCCTGCAGAACACATATGCAGCTTTAGAGCCATCGATGCGTTGGTTCGGGAGAATAGGTGTGGTGTCATCTCAGGCTCGGTGGCAGCCCAAGGGAAGCGGCAAGTGTTCTGAGTCTCTCTAGATGACAAAGGAACTGAGGAAAGCTGAAGTGAATTATGAGTCACAGCCCGTACCTCACAAGAAAGTTCTGCCCAATGCCAGAGCTGGGAGCCATCACCAGTTATGCAGCGTTGGTGAAGAAGAGCCTTGGGATAATTGGTATGCATGCCTGCACATAGGTGTGTGCGTACCAGCACGTGTGAAGTTATGCAGGAGTGCATGGTGTGCTTATGCCCGCGTGTGTGCACATTGACAGTCCTTTTGTGCATGCATACATACATGGCACATGCGTGTGCATTCACGCTTTGCTGTTTTGAATGCAGGTATGGTTATAAGTGCATGTGGGCAACATAAGTTCAAGTGTGCATTCTCATGGAGATGCTAGGGTGCAGCAGGCACATGGGGACCTGTTCCCTGACAAGGGTGTTTGTGAAAAGCAATTGTGCATATGCGTGAGGGTGTACTTATGTGTGAGAGTCAATGTGCAAAGTCCGTGGGTGCTACCCTGAGTGTTTGTGTCTGTGTGTATACACGTGTATGCCAGGGTGCACATGCATGGCTGTGTGTGAGTGCGTAAGTGGAGAGAAGCACATTGGCCCAAGTTGGTAAGTCGAGTATCTATGCATGTATACCCCTGGGCACCCACCCCTGTGCAAGTGTGAGTAAACAAGTACATACGGGCCTGGGCGTAGATGTCCGTGCACATGTACTCCTGGGAGCCTGTGCGTCGGCATGCTGTATGCATGGCTGCAGGGATTTCCCACATGTGTGTGTGCACAGATGCACAAGTGCCCAGGAACCTAGATTGTGGTCTCTGTACACATGTACCTCTGGGCACCATGCATGTGTGCGTGCAAAAGTGCATGTGTGCCTATGGGCTCAGGTCTGGCTGTCTGTGTACATATATCCCCTGGATGCCCATAAAGGTGTGAGTGTATACTGCAGGTGCATATTTGTCCATGGGCCTCAGTCTGGGTATTTGTGAACATATACCCTGTGTGAACATGCTTGGGTGTGTGGATGTGATCAGGTATGCCCATGGACCCAGGCCTCGGCATCTGTGTACAGGTACCTCAGGGTGCCCGTGTGTGTGTGTGTGGGTGTGGGTGTGTGCATGTATGCATGTGTAACTCTGGAGGCCCATGCATGTGTGTGCACATGGCTTCAAGTGTGTCCAAGGACCTGGGTCTGGGCATGTGTGTACATGTATCCCTAGGAACCCATGTGTGAGTATGCTCATGTGTTCAGTGGTGCCAATGGCCTTGGATCTTGGTGCCTGTGTATGTGTACCCTTGGGGGACCAGAGATGGCATTCATGCATGCATATGTAGCACCATGGGGGGATCTGTGTACAGATTTACCTCCACCTCCACCTGGCTGGGGATCATAAAGAAAACCAAGGGATAAGCAACGGCAACAAAAGCCAAAATTGACAAATGGGATCTAATTAAACTAAAGAGCTTCTGCACAGCAAAAGAAACTACCATCAGAGTGAACAGGCAACCTACAGAATGGGAGAA
>NW_022297981.1:0-4462 GCF_002776525.5 Piliocolobus tephrosceles
AATATTATATACGTATAACTATTAACCAGTTTAATAAATTACACTCATTGTTTTAATGTGTATATTAATTTATTTTAAATTATTAAAAGTGCGGCAAAATTACATAAATATATATATATATATAATCATTTTTTTTAATTGATTGTTTTATGATAACAAATATTATGCGTGTACAATTGTATACACACATATACACATATATACACATATATACGCATATATACACATATATACACAAATATACACAAATATACACAAATATACACAAATATACACAGATATACACACTCTTTTACATTTTTCTTTTTCATGATGGCTCTTACATTCTAGCGCCTTATTACTAATAACTATTAATGTAGAATTTTTTTGCACAAAATAAAATTAATATAATAATAGTAGCACTAATATTATATACATATTACATTTAACAATTTAAAAAAAAAAAAAAAAAATCATTTCTTGTTCTGTTTTTCTAAAAAAAAATTTATTTATGATTCCAGCGTTAAAATGTGTACAATATTGTATGTATTATAAGTGTTTGTATATACATCTATATATACATATATATATATATATATATATATATATATTTAAATATATAAAGATTTTTTTTTTTTTTTTTTTTTCTTACATATTCGTATATATAACCAATTAACATGCCTTTATCCAGTCGTACTATTAGATGTTTATTCATGTTTGTTGATGTTTAATTATGTTATAATGTGCTGGTTTATTTTTTTTTGCTTTTTTACTCGATGAAACATAAAATATGTTTATTTTAATTATTTCGTGTGATACATAATATGTATTTATTTTCATACAAATATACGTTTAACATTTGTGTTTTTCAGTTTTATATTATTATTATATGCTTTATTATTTTTCTTAAATTTATGATTATCGTTTTTAATTTTTTTATTATTTGTTTTTTATAACTTATTCAGATGTAGAATCAAAAAAAAGTAGTGGCGCTAAAAACACTAAATCGTCACAAAATAGGAAAAGCACGAAGAAAAAGAACATAATTCTGGGAAACAGTAAAACGCACACAAAAGTTGATACAAAAGTGGATACAAAAGTGGATACAAAAGTTGATACAAAAGTTGATACAAAAGTTGATACAAAAGTTGATACAAAACCTGATAATATAAAAATGAATTCAAAAATAAATACACTAAATACTTTGGACAAAGACACGGAGGTGTACAAGGGTACAATTAAAAAGAGTGATAGCATAGTTTCGCTCAAGCCAAAAGAAAATCAAAAGAAAAAGAAAGAAAAACAAAAAGGAAAAAAGATAGATGCTAGTAATAGTAGTTATAATGATAGTATTAATAACTTTGATAAATTTAGTCACAGTAACAACGGTAGTACCAGTTTTGATGGTAACACTACTAGCTTTCATGTTAATACAGATATAATTGTAAATGAGATAGAAACAACGGCAGTTATGGAAAAAGATGTAGACACTAATCAACTCGACGGTTGTACTAATACGGACAATTTAAATAGTAACAATATGAATAAAAAAAATGCTATTGAAAATAAAATTAGTGCAACTGAAATTAGTAATGCAAATATGATAACTAATAATTCTAATAAAAAAAAAAAACAAAAAAGTGTAAAAGAAAATGTTGGTATTAGTAAAAACAGAAAGCGAAAAAAAGAAGTAGTTACAAATAAGAACAACAACAATGAAGGCACAAATAACAACCACGACAGAAGTAACGATAAAAACAAAGACACAAATAACGATAAAAACAAAGACACAAATAACGATAAAAACAAAGACACAAATAACGACAAAAATAGCAACGACAAAAATAACAACGACAAAAATAGCAACGACAAAAATAACAACGACAAAAATAACAACAACAAAAACAATAGCAATGACGTCGTAGATGAAGTTACATCAAAACGCATGAGGAAAAGAAGTGCCAAATACTTTAATGATTACATGCTGGTGGATGATAAGGAAGAAACTTTTTTTAGTTATATTAACAATGCTGATATGATGTCTTATAATGTAATAAATTTAATAAAAAATACAGATGAATTAACAAATAATAAAACAGAAAATGATTGTGAACAGTTGAGCTATTATGGTACTGACAAAATAGATAGCATTGATAATAGTTCTTATGAATTAAAAACAAAATCAAATCATAATAAGTACGTAAAGGTTAAGGGTGTTAAAAACTTAAGTCGCAATCTTAATAAGAAACCTAAGTTAAAAAAAAAAAAAAAAAATTTAATTAATGAAAAAAACACACACCAGCATGATAATAACAATACGGATATTATAAATAATATAAATAATAATGATAATATAGATAATATAAATAATAATAATATAGATAATATAAATAATAATAATATAGATAATATAAATAATAATGATAATAATAGTACTGTTATGAAGAACGTATCGGATGTAGTGGGAAAAACATTAAATGGTTATGCAAATTTAAATATACGCAAAGCCGAATATTATAAATTTATAAATAGTATAACAGCAGATATAAGGAAAAATGATAATATCACACTGACCGGTACAAAGAAGAAGTTACATATTGAGAACGTTAAAGAAAACGAAGTAGTTAATCCTATGGACACGTCAACACTTGGTAATACTAATGATAGTATTATTAATATTACTCATGCAATTGTTTCTGATAGTGTTAATTGTAGTACTGCTACTACTACTACTAAGAAAAAAAAGTATAAAACAAAAAAAAAGTTAAAAATAAAAAAGACAGCCAGTACTGATGCAATTAATGTTATAACTGCTGATATAACTGGCAGTATAACTTGTGATGTGGCACATGTTATGGAATCACCAAACGTATACACCGACTTGAATATAGGTTCCGTTGCAGTACAAACACAAACACAAACACAAGCACAAACACAAGCACAAACACAAACACAAACACAAACACAAACACAAACACAAACACAAACACATACACAAACACAAACACAAACACAAACACAAGCACAAACACAAGCACAAACACAAACACATACACAAACACATACACAAACACATACACAAACACAAGTACAAGTACAAGAACAAGAACAAGAACAAGCACCTGTCGTAAAAAAGAAAAGAGGAAGAAAAAAAAAAATCGTACCTAATGCTATACCATATATAACAACAGATAATAGTGCTACTGGTAATGCACAAACAAATATTATAAGTGAGAATATGTTGGGAACTGATTATGGTGTAGTACTAGCATTGAATACTGTTAGAACCGAATTAACAGAAACTATTGGCCCATTAAGGTCAGTAAAATCTGTATTAAAACCAGCAACTGGTAGTATAACTAATTATAGCGATAAACATGGTGTGCAATTAATTAATAAAGTAAAAGATGAAAAACAACATGTAAAAGAATTCAATGACGATCGTTCTAATTATATATATTATCAACCATACACCAAAAGAAAGTATAAAAAAAAAAAAAAAAAAAATAATAACAGTAGCAAAAAATATAAAAAAAGTAAAGTGAAAAAAACGATAAGTAAAAATACAAAAAAACTAGATTCCTTTAGTAATATTATTAACAAAAATATAAATTGTGATATGCAATTAACAAATGAAAACGAATCGATTCATGATGTATATATGTATGGCCTCGATTTTGAAGATGATAAAAATAACACTCTCCATATAAATAACTCTCTAAGATTATTTCCCAAAGAAAAGTTTCAAATGAAATATGAATTTTTAGAAAATGTAAATAACTTAAACACTGTGTTTAATTTTAATAATGAATTTTTACTTTTTTTATGTAACGTTAGTAAAAGTGAAGATATAAATTATGATACGATGTTATCATTTTTAGATGAAATACAAAGAAAATTAAGTAATTATATAGAAAAAAATTATACAAATATATTTTTGCAAACACATAATGTCGATGACACTGTTACTATTATCGATTATATAATTAATATACTTTTTAATGAAGTATCACATGTGAAGTCGAATGGATTTGGCACTTTTGAATATCTTGCTACTGAAAATTGTTTAAAAGTTGAAAATGGGGATGATGGTAATAGTGGTGAGTACGGAGAGAGGGGCAAGCGGGGCGAACAAAACGAACAAAACGAACAAAACGATAGCGAAATCACGATTGATAGAACAAGTGTTATACCACCATCAGCCGCTTTGCTAAAATCTAATGACCGAGACGAAGAACAATGCGCACAAATCGACTATCCCGACAACGAGCTATTTTATGACACATTGGGTGAAAAAAAGGAATCTTATAAAAGTTTCTTTCAAGCAGCTTTAGCTAATAAGTTATCACAAGATTATAATAAAACTACTACAACTACAACTACAGCTACAGTTACAGAGACAGCTACAATTACAGATACAACTATAGCTGCAACTGCAACTACAACTGCAACTACAACTGCAACTACAACTGCAACTACAACT
>NW_022297981.1:4472-6501 GCF_002776525.5 Piliocolobus tephrosceles
CAACTACAACTGCAACTACAACTGCAACTACAACTGCAACTACAACTACGGATACAGCTACAGATACAGCTACAGATACAGCTACAAACGAATGTGCAAATGACAACACTTTTACCGAAACCAGTAATGCTAATAATAATATTGAAAACCATTTGGTCGATACAAGTTCATATTGCACAAAAAACAATGCATATGATAATACAACGGAAAATATGATATATAGTAATGAAGATGAACAAAGAACAAATTATTTTTATGCTGAAAACCTAAATTTTGCTTGTGATAAATTAGATGAACTTATAAAAAGTACAATACACCATGAAAATATAACATATGGTAATGATTTTTTATATAATAAATATCAAAACATGAGTGAAAAAGATTTATATAAAAATTATATATCGACTAAATTGTTTAAATATGATAATTATATGAATGAATACAAAAAGGAGGGTAAAGAAGAGAACTTATTTATAACTAACAAATTTACGTATGATCAAACAAGTACAGAAAATCATACGATTATAAACGACAATAATGGTGAAAATGTTTGTATACAAAACTTAAAGATGTTTTTTAAAAAAATGAACTATATTGGTAATGTTGATACTGCAGAGGATTATAACAGAGATAATAAAAAAGCGAGTACTTCTGATTATCCGACATATAGTAGCAACAACAACAACAGCAACAACAGCAACAACAGCAACAACAGCAACAACAACAACAACAACAACAACAACAACAACAACAATAGTAGTAGTAACAACAATACCAGTGATACTTACATTTTGGGAGTAAATGGTGAAGCTTTTACGACTTCAGAAACCAGTACAGAATTGATTAAAGACGAAAAGGATAAAAAAGATTTATCAACTGAATGTAGCAATGTAATTAAAGACGTAACGAAGAGTAATATTGAAGAAAAAATAGAAAAAAACATGAACATAAATATTGAAACCTCCAATAATAATTGTACTGACGATAGTAAATCATACAGTAATGACATCAGTGGTCTATCAGAAAATGAGATCCTACATGATTCTGTAAATAATTCTGAACATACATCTACTAATGCATCTACAAATGCATCATCATATAACAAACTTGTCGAATCGGATGTAAAAAATGATAAAAAATATAACTATGGTGATAACTCAGAAAATACTATGCTTTATACATCTTTAACAAAAAGCGATGACGGTAATGATGATATTAGTCATAGTAAATGCAACAATACAACGAGTGGTATACACGATAATTATAATACTTTCAACATGAGTAAATCAGAAGGACTAGAGACAAGAATAATAGAGGAAGAACAAAACGACACAACCGTAATAAATGAAAAAAATAAAAACGAAAAAGATTGTTATATTAGTGATGAACTAAATAAAAGCAATAAAAAAATAAGTAAATTAGTTTGTTATAATAATGAATTAAAAGATTGCTTGTTAAATATGAATGATAATTTTGATAACATAAATGCTAATGAAAGTCAAAAGTTAAATGATGAGAACGTAATGGGTAATAGTAATAGCAATAGTAATGATAATAGTAATGATATGAATAGTACTTTTAATATATTAATGGAAGCCAATAATAGCAAAAAGGAATTAATAACAGATTTGCTTAATAAAAATACAGAACAATTTCATACTGTAAATAATGGGAATGAAAACGATTGTAAAAACAATTTGTATATATTGTTGAGGGATGCCTTATGTTTGAAAGTTGACAGTGAAAATGATCATCATGAGAATCATGATGATAATAATAATATTGATTCTATTAACTTTGACAAATGTAACAAAAACTCAAGTGATAATGATGATATTCAACATTTGATTAATCTAGAATTGAAAAACAAATCAGAAGAAGAAATATTAAATTGTTTAAAAATTATATCCAAAATTAAAAAAATATTGTTCGATGAATGTACAAAAATGATTAATTATCAAATTTATGCGTTAGAGAAAAACTTTAAAATCCCAAATTGTCCATTGTCTGTTTTAAAAAAATCATATGG
>NW_022297982.1:0-866 GCF_002776525.5 Piliocolobus tephrosceles
CACGGATCAGAAAGACATTTGTCAGAAAGCTTTCCTCTCCTTCTCAACAGATGATATTTCCTGTAACAGCGTAATCCTCAATGCTATCCAAAGTAGCCCTTCTTAGGTTCGTCAAAGACAGTGTGAATGGCCTGCTCTATGAAGTATAAGTGTAACTCTGTGAGATGAATTCACACATCAACAAGAAGTTTCTAAGGAAGCTTCTTTCCTGTTTTCATGTGAGGATGTTTCATTTGTCACCATAAGCTGCTTTGCGCTAAGCAATATCCCATTGCAGATTTCCAGTAAACTGTGTTATCAAAGACATGACTGTGGAGAAACATGTAGCTCTGTGAGTTGCTTTCACACATGGCAATGCAGTTTCTCAGAAGGCTTCGTTCCAGTTTCTGTCTCAGGGTATTTCCTTTTTCACCATTGCCCTCAATGAGCTCCCAAATATCGCACTGCAGAATCGAAGATAGCAGTGCTAGCAAACTGTTCCAAGAAAGGAAGCGTGGAGCTCTGTGTGATGAAGTCACACATCAGAAAGCAGTCTCTTAGAAAGCTATTCTCCAGTTGTTATCTGAGGATACTGCCTTTTTCACAGTAGGCCCTAATAGGCTCCCTAATATCACTTTCCAAGTTCCACGAAAAGAGTGTTAGCAAACTGCTTCTTTAGCCGTAAGCTGTAACTCTGTGAGACGAATTCACAGATCAGAAAGAAATTTGTCAGAAAGCTTTCCTCTCCTTCTCAACAGATGATATTTCCTTTAACAGCGTAGGCCTCAAAGCTATCCAAAGTAGCCCTTCTTAGGTTCTACAAAGACAGTGTTAATGGCGTGCTCTATGAAATATAAGTGTAACTCTGTGAGATGAATTCACACATC
>NW_022297982.1:876-22884 GCF_002776525.5 Piliocolobus tephrosceles
AATATCCCATTGCAGATTTCCAGAAAACTGTGTTATCAAAAACATGACTGTAGAGAAACATGTAGCTCTGTGAGCTGCTTTCACACATGGCAATGCTGTTTCTCAGAAGGCTTCTTTCCAGTTTCTGTGTCAGGTTATTTCCTTTTTCACCATTGCCCTCACTCAGCTCCGAAATATCGCACTGCTGAATGCACGACAGCAGTGCTAGCAAACTGGTCCAAGAAAGGAAGCGTGGAGCTCTGTGTGATGAAGTCACACATCAGAAAGCGGTCTCTCAGAAAGCTATTCTCTAGTTGTTATCTGAGGATACTGCCTTTTTCACAGTAGGCCCTAATAGGCTCCCTAATATCAATTTCAAAGTTCCACGAAAACAGTGTTAGCAAACTGCTTCTTTAGCAGTAAGCTGTAACTCTGTGAGACGAATTCACAGATCAGAAAGAAATTTGTCACAAAGCTTTTCTCTCCTTCTCAACAGATGATATTTCCTTCATCACCGTAGGCCTCCATGCTATCCAAAGTAGCCCTTCTTAGGTTCTTTAAAGACAGTGTTAATGGCCTGCTCTATGAAATATAAGTGTAACTCTGTGAGATGAATTCACACATCAACAAGAAGTTTCTAAGGAAGCTTCTTTGTTGTTTTCATATGAGGATGTTTCTTTTGTCACCGTAAGCTGCATTGCGCTAAGCATTATCCCATTGCAGATGTCCAGAAAACTGTGTTAGCAAACTGATTACTGAAGAGAAACGTGTAGCTCTGTTACTGACATTCACGCATGGCAATGCAGTTTCTCAGACGGCTTCTTTCCAGTTTCTGTCTGAGATTATTTCCTTTTTCCCCATATCCCTCAATGAGCTACCAAATATCGCACTGCAGAATCCACGACAGAAGTGCTAGCAAACTGTTTCAAGAAAGGAAGGTTGGAACTCTGTGTGTTGAAGTCACACATCAGAAAGCAGTCTCTCAGAAAGCTATTCTCTAGTAAGTATCTGAGGATACTTCCTTTCTCACAATGGGCCCTAATGTTCTCCCACGTATCACTTTCCAGATTCAACGAAAAGAGTGTTAGCAAACTTCTTCCTTAGCAGTACGCTGTAATCGTTTGAGATGAATTCACAGATCAGAAAGAAATTTGTCAGAAAGCTATTCTCTCCTTCTCAACAGATGATATTCCGTTTAACAGCGTAGGCCCCAATGCTATCCAAAGTAGCCATTCTTAGGTTCTTCAAAGACAGTGTTAATTGTATGCTCTATGAAATATAAGTGTAACTCTGTGATATGAATTCACACATCAACAAGAAGTTTCTAAGGAAGCTTCTTTCTTGTTTTCATATGAGGATGTTTCTTTTGTCACCATAGCTGCATTGAGCTAAGCAATATCCCATTGCAGATTCCCAGAATCCTGAGTTATCAAAGTCATGACTGAAGAGAAACTTGTAGCTCTGTGAGATGCATTCACTCTTGGCAATGCAGTTTCTCAGAAGGCTTCTTTCCAGTTTATGTCTGAAGTTATTTCCTTTTTCACCATAGCCCTCAATGAGCTCCCAAATATCGCACTGCAGAATCCACGACAGAAGTGCTAGCAAACTGTTCCAAGCAAGGAACGGTGGAATTCTGTGTGATGAAGTCACACATCAGAAAGCAGTCTCTCAGCAAGCTATTCTCTAGTTGTTATCTGAGGATACTTCCCTTTTCACAGTGGGCCCTAAAGGGCTCCCACATGTCGCTTTACAGATTCCACAAAATGAATGTTAGAAAACTGCTTCCTTAGCAATAAGTTTTAACTCTGTGAGATGAATTCACGGATCTGAAAGAAATTTGTCAGAAAGCTTTTCTCTCCTTCTCAACAGATGATATTTCCTTTAACAGCGTAGGCCTCAATGCTATCCAAAGTAGCCCTTCTTAGGTTCTTCAAAGACAGTGTTAATGGCCTACTCTATGAAATGTAAGTGTACCTCTGTGAGATGAATTCACACATCAACAAGAAGTTTCTAAGGAAACTTCTTTCTTGTTTTCATATGAGGATGTTTCTTTTGTCACCATAAGCTGCATTGCGCTAAGCAATATTTCGTTGAAGATTTCCAGAAAACTGTATAATCAAAGTCATGACTGTAGGGAAACATGTACCTCTGTGAGTCGCCTTCACACATGGCAAGGCAGTTTCTCAGAAGGCTTCTTTCCAGTTTCTGTCTCAGGGTATTTCCTTTTTCACCATTGACCTCAATGAGCTCCCAAATATCGCACTGCAGAATCCACGACAGAAGTGCTAGCAAACTGTTCCAAGAATGGAAGCGTGTAGCTCTGTGTGATGAAGTCACACATCAGAATGCAGTCTGTCAGAAAGCTATTCTCTAGTTGTTATCTGAGGATACTGCCTTTTTCACAGTAGGCCCTAATAGGCTCCCTAATATCACTTTCCATGCTCCACGAAAAGAGTTTTAGCAAACTGCTTCTTTGCAGTAAGCTGTAACTCTGTGAGATGAATTCACAGATCAGTAAGAAATTTGTCAGTAAGCTTTTGTCTCATTCTCTACAGTTGATATTTCCTTTATCACCGTAGCCCTCCATGCTATCCAATGTAGCCCTTCTTAAGTTCTTTAAAGACAGTGTTAATGGCCTGCTCTATGAAATATAAGTGTAACTCTGTGAGATGAATTCACACATCAACAAGAAGTTTCTAAGGAAACTTCTTTCTTGTTTTCATATGAGGATGTTTCTTTTGTCACCATAAGCTGCATTGCGCTAAGCAATATCCCATTGCAGATTCCCAGAAAACTGAGTTATCAAATTCATGACTGAAGTCAAACTTGTAGCTCTGCAAGTTGCATTCACACATGACAATGCAGTTTCTCAGAAGGCTTCTTTCCAGTTTCTGTCTGAGGTTATTTCCTTTTTCACCATTGCCCTCAATAAGCTCCCATATATCGCACTGCAGAATCCACGACAGCAGTGCTAGCAAACTGTTCCAAGAAAGGAAGCATGGAGCTATGTGTGATGAAGTCACACATCAGAAAGCAGTCTCTCAGAAAGCTATTCTCTAGTTGTTATCTGAGGATACTTCCTTTTTCTGAATGGGCCCTCATAGGCTCCAACATATCTCTTTCCCGATTCCACGAGAAGAGTGTTAGGAAACTGCTTTCTTAGCAGTAAGCTGTAACTCTGTGAGATGAATTAACGGATCAGAAAGAAATTTGTCAGAAAGCTTTTCTCTCCTTCTCAACAGATGATATTCCCTTTAACAGCGTAGGCCCCAATGCTATCCAAACTAGCCCTTCTTAGGTTCTTCAAAGACAGTGTTAATGGACGGCTCTATGAAATATAAGTGTAACTCTGTGAGATGATTTCACACATCAACAAGACGTTTCTAAGGAAGCTTCTTTCTTGTTTTCATATGAGGATGTTACTTTTGTCACCATAAGCTGCATTGCGCTAAGCAGTATCCCATCGCAGATTCTCAGAAAACTGTGTTAGCAAACTGATGACTGAAAAGTAACTTTAGCTCTGTGAGTTACGTTAACACATGGTAATGCAGTTTCTCAGAAGGCTTCTTTCAAGTTTCTGTCTGAGGTTATTTCCTTTTTCACCATTGCCCTGAATGAGCTCCCAAATATCGCACTGCAGAATGCACGACAAAAGTGCTAGCAAACTGTTCCAAAAAAGGAAGGTTGGCACTCTATGTGTTGCCGTCACACATCAGACACCAGTCTCTCCGAAAGCTATTCTCTAGTAAGTATCTGAAGATACTTCCTTTTTCACATTGGACCCTAATGGGCCCCCACATATCACTTTCCAGATTCAATGAAAGAGTGTTAGCAAACTACTTCCTTAGCAATAAGCTGTAACTGTGTCAGATGAATTCACGGATCAGAAAGAAATTTGTCAGAAAGCTTTTCTCTCCTTCTCAACAGATGATATTTCCTTTATCACCGTAGGCCTGCATGCAATCCAAAGTAGCCGTTCTTTGGTTCTTCAAAGACAGTGTTAATGGCCTGCTCCATGAAATATAAGTGTAACTCTGTGAGATGAATTCACATATCAACAAAAAGGTTCTAAGGAAGCTTCTTTCTTGTTTTCATATGAATATGTTTCTTTTGTCACCATAAGCTGCATTGCGCTATAAAATATCCCATTGCAGATTTCCAGAAAACTGTGTTAGCAAACTGATGACTGAAGAGAAACTTGTAGCTCTGTGAGTTACATTCACACATGGCAATGCAGTTTCTCAGAAGGCTTCTTTCCAGTTTCTGTCTGAGGTTATTTCCTTTTACACCATTGCCCTCAATGATCTCCCAAATATCGTACTACAGAATCCACGACAGCAGTGCTAGCAAACTGTTCCAAGAAAGGAAGGGTGGAGCTCAGTGTGATGAAGTCACACATCAGAAAGCAGTCTCTCAGTAACCTATTCTCTAGTTGTTATCTGAGGATACTTCCTTTTTCACAATGGGCCCTAAAAGGCTCCCACATATCACTTTCCAGATTCAACGAAAAGAGTGTTAGCAAACTGCTTCCTTAGCAATAAGCTGTAACTCTGTGAGATGAATTCACGGATCAGAAAGAAGTATGTCAGCAAGCTTTTCTATCCTTCTCCACAGATGATATTACCTTTAACAGCGTAGGCCTCAATGCTATCCAAAGTAGCACTTCTTTGGTTCTTCAAAGACAGTGTTAATGGCCTGATCCATGAAATATAAGTGTAACTCTGTGAGATGAATTCACACATCAATTAGAAGTTTCTAAGGAAGCTTCTTTCTTGTATTCCTATGAGGATGTTTCTTTTGTCACCATAAGCTGCATTGCGCTTTGCAATATCCCATTGTAGATTTCCAGAAAACTGTGTTAGCAAACTGATGACTGAAGAGAAACGTGTAGGTCGGTGATTTACATTTAAACATGGCAATGCAGTTTCTCAGAAGGCTTCTTTCCAGTTTCTGTCTCAGGGTATTTCCTTTTTCACCATTGCCCTCAAAGCTCTCCCAAATATCGCACTGCAGAATCCAAGACAGCAGTGCTAGCACACTGTTCTAAGAAAGGAAGGGTGGAGCTCGGTGTGATGAAGTCAAACATCAGAAAGCAGTCTCTCAGAAAGCTATTCTCTAGTTGTTATCTGAGGATACTTCCCTTTTCACAATGGGCCCTAAAGGGCTCCCACATGTCGCTTTACAGATTCCAGGAAAAGAGTGTTAGCAAACTGCTTCCTTAGCAATAAGCTCTAACTCTGTGAGATGAATTCTCGGATCAGAAAGAAATATGTCAGAAATCTTTTCTCTCCTTCTCAACAGATGATATTTCCTTTAACAGCGTAGGCCTCAATGCTATCCAAAGTAGCCCTTCTTTGATTCTTCAAAGACAGTGTTAATGGCCTGCTCCATGAAATATAAGTGTAACTCTGTGAGATGAATTCACACATCAACAAGAAGTTTCTGAGGAAGCTTCTTTGTTGTTTTCATATGAGGATGTTTCTTTTGTCACCATAAGCTGCATTGCGTATGCAATATCCCATTGCAGATTTCCAGAAAACTGTGTTAGCAAACCGATGACTGAAGAGAAACGTTTAGCTCAGTGAGTTACATTCACACATGGCAATGCAATTTCTCAGAAGGCTTCTTTCCAGTTTCTGTCTGAGGTTATTTTCTTTTTCACCATAGCCCTCAATGAGCTCGCAAATATTGCACTGCAGAATCCACGACAGAAGTGCTAGCAAACTGTTCCAAGAAAGGAACGTTGGCACTCTATGTGTTGAAGTCACACATCAGAAAGCAGTCTCTCAGAAATCTATTATCTAGTAAGTATTTGAGGATACTCCCTTTTTCACAATGGGCCCTAATGGGCTCCCACATATCACTTTCCATATTCAACGAAAAGAGTGTTAGCAAACTGCTTCCTTATCAAAAAGCTGTAACTCTGTGAGATGAATTCATGGATCAGAAAGAAATTTGTCAGAAAGCTTTTCTCTCCTTCTCAAGATTTGATATTCCCTTTAACAGCGTAGGCCCCAATGCTATCCAAAGTAGCCTTTCTTAGGTTCTTCAAAGACAGTGTTAATGGCCTGCTCTATGAAATATAAGTGTAACTCTGTGAGATGAATTCACACATCAACAAGAAGTTTCTAAGGAAGCTTCTTTCTTGTTTTCATATGAGGATGTTTCTTTTGTCACCATAAGCTGCATTACGCTAAGCAATGTCCCATTGCAGATTCCCAGAAAACTGAGTTATCAAAGACATGAGTGTAGAGAAACATGTAGCTCTGTGAGTTGCATTCACACATGGCAATGCAGTTTCTCAGAAGGCTTCTTTCCAGTTTCTGTCTGAGGTTATTTCCTTTTTCACCATTGCCCTCAATGAGCTCCCAAATATCGCAGTGCAGAATCCACGACAGAAGTGCTAACAAACTGTTCCAAGAAAGGAAGGTTGGCACTCTATGTGTTGAAGTCACACATCAGAAAGCAGTCTCTCAGAAAGCTATTCTCTAGTTGTTATCTGAGGATACTGCCTTTTTCACAGTAGGCCCTAATACGCTCCCTAATATCACTTTCCAAGTTTCACGAAAAGAGTGTTAGCAAACTGTTTCCTTCGCAATAAGCTGTAACTCTGTGAGATGAATTCACAGATCAGAAAGAAATATGTCAGAAAGCTTTTCTCTCCTTCTCAACAGATGATATTTCCTTTAACAGCATAGGCCTCAAGGCTATCCAAATTAGCCCTTCTTCGATTCTTCAAAGACAGTTTTGATGGCCTGATCCATGAAATACAAGTGTAACTTTGTGAGATGAATTCACACATGAACAAGAAGTTTCTAGGGAAGCTTCTTTCTTGTTTTCATATGCGGATGTTTCTTTTGTCACCATAACTGCATTGCGCTAAGCAATATCCCATTGCAGATTTCCAGAAAACTGTGTTATCAAAGTCATGAGTGTAGAGAAACATGTAGATCTGGGAGTTGCCCTCACACCTGGCAATGCAGTTTCTCAGAAGGCTTCTTTCCAGTTTCTGTCTGAGGTTATTTCCTTTTTCACCATTGCCCTCAATGAGCTCCCAAATATCGCACTGCAGAATCCACGACAGCAGTGCTAGCAAACTGTTCCAAGAAAGGAAGGGTGGAACTGTGTGTTGAAGTCACACATCAGAAATCAATCTCTCAGAAAGGTATTCTCTAGTTGTAATCAGAGGATACTGCCTTTTTCACAATGAGTCCTAATAGGTTCCCACATATCACTTTTCAGATTCCACGAAAAGAGTGATAGCAAACTGCTTCCTTCGCAATAAGCTGTAACTCTGTGAGTTGAATTCACAGATCAGAAAGAAATTTGTCAGAAAGCTTTTCTCTCCTTCTCAACAGATGATACTTCCTTTATCAGCATAGGCCTTAACGCTAACCAAAGTAACCCTTCTTCGGTTCTTCAAAGACAGTCTTAATGGCCTGCTCTATGAAATATAAGTGTAACTCTGAGAGATGAATTCACACATCAACAAGAAGTTGCTAAGAAGCTTCCTTCTTTTTTCTTATTAGTAAGTTTCTTTTTTCACCATCAGCTGCATTGCGCTAAGCAATATCCCATGGCAGATTGCCCGAAAACTGTGTTATCAAAGTCAGGACTGAAGAGAAACTTGTAGCTCTGTGAGTTGCATTCACACATGGCAATGCAGTTTCTCAGAAGGCTTCTTTCCAGTTTCTGTCTGAGGTTATTTCCTTTTTCACCATAGCCCTCAATGAGCTCCCAAATATCGCACTGCAGAATCCACGAGAGCAGTGCTAGCAAATTGTTCCAAGAAAGGAAGTTTGGAACTCTGTGTGATGAAGTCACACCTCAGAAAGCAGTCTCTCAGAAAGCTATTCTCTGGTTGTTATCTGAGGATACTGCCTTTTTCACAATGGTCCCTAATGGGCTCCCTAATATCTCTTTCCAGATTCCACGAAAAGAGTGTTAGCAAACTGCTTCTTTAGCAGTAAGCTGTAACTCTGTGAGACGAATTCACAGATCAGAAAGAAATTTGTCAGAAACCTTTCCTATCCTTCTCAACAGATGATATTTCCTTTAACAGCGTAGGCCTCAAAGTTATCCAATGTAGCCCTTCTTAGGTTCTTCAAAGACAGTGTTAATGGCTTGCGCTATGAAATATAAGTGTAACACTGAGAGATGAATTCACACATCAACAAGAAGTTTCTAAGGAAGCTTCTTTCTTGTTTTCATATGATTATGTTTCTTTTATCACCATAAGCTGCATTGCCCTAAGCAATATCCCATTGCAGATTTCCAGAAAACTGTGTTAGCAAACTGATGACTGAAGAGAAACGTGTAACTCTGTGAGTTGCATGCACACATGGCAATGCAGTCTCTCAGAAGGCTTCTTTACAGTTTCTGTCTGAGGTTATTTCCTTTTTCACCGTAGTCTTCAATGAGATCGCAAATATCACATTGCAGAATCCACGACAGCAGTGTTAGAAAACTGTTTCAAGAAGGGAAGGGTGGAACTCTGTGTGATGAAGTCACACATTAGAATGCAATCTCTCAGAAAGCTATTCACTAGTTGTTTTGTGAGGATACTTCCTTTTTCACAATGGACCCTAATAGGCTCCCACATATCACTGTGCAGATTCCACGAAAAGAGTGTTAGCAAACTGCTTCCTGAGGAATAAGCTGTAACTCTGTGAGATGAGATCACAGATCCGAAAGAAGTTTGTCAGAAAGCTTCTTTCTTTCTCAACAGATGATGTTTCCTTTACCACTGTAGGCCTCAATGCTATCCAAAGGAGCCCTTCGTAGGTTCTCAAAGGACAGTGTTAATGGTCCACTCTATGAAATATAAGTGTAACTGTGTGAGATGAATTCACTCATCAACAAGAAGTTTCTAAGGAAGCTTTTTCTTGTGTTCATATGAGTATGTTTCTTCTGTCACTATAAGCTGCACTGCGCTAAGCAATATCCCATTGCAGATTTCCACAAAACTGTGTTAGCAAAGTCATGACTGAAGAGAAACTTGTAGCTCTGTGAGTTGCATTCACACATTTCAATGCATTTTCTCAGAAGGCTTCTTTCCAGTTTCTGTCTGAGGTTATTTTCTTTTTCACCATAGCCCTAAATGAACTCACAAATATCGCACTGCAGAATCCACGACAGCAGTGGTAGTAAACTGTTCCTAGAAAGGAAGACTAGATCTCTGTGTGATGAAGTCACACATCAGAAATGAATCTCTCAAAAAGCTATTCTTTAGATGTTATCTGGAGATAATTACTTTTTCACAATGGGCCCTAATAGGCTCCCACATATCACTTTCCAGATTCCACGAAAAGAGTGTTAGCAAACTGCTTCCTTAGCAATAAGCTGTAACTCTGTGAGTTGAATTCACAGATCGGAAAGAAATTTGTCAGAAAGCTTTCCTCTCCTTCTCAATAAATGATATTTCCTTTAACAGCGTAGGCCTCAATGCTATCCAAAGTAGCCCTTCTTAGGTTCTTCAAAGACAGTGTTAATGGCCTGCTCTATGAAACATAAGTGTAACTCTGTGAGATGAACTCACACATCACCAAGAAGTTTCTAAGGAAGCTTCTTTCTTGTTTTCATATGCGGATGTTTCTTTTGTCACCATAAGCTGCATTGCGGTAAGCAATATCCCATTGCAGATTTTCAGAAAACTGTGTTATCAAAGTCAGGACAGAAGAGAATCCTGCAGCTCTGGGAGTTGCATTCACACATGGCAATACAGTTTCTCAGAAGGCTTATTTCCAGTTTCTGTCTGAGGTTATTTCCTTTTTCACCATAGTCCTCAATGAGCTCCCAAATATTGCTCTGCAGAATCCACGACAGCAGTGCTAGCAAACTGTTCCAAGAAAGGAAGGGTGGAGCTCTGTGTGATGAAGTCACACATCAGAAAACAGTCTCTCAGAAAGCTATTCTCTAGTTGTTATCCGAGGATACTTCCTTTTTCACAATGGGCCCTAATAGGCTCCCACATATCAGTTTCCAGATTCCTCGAAAAGAGTGTTATCAAACTGCTTCCTTAGCATTAAGCTGTAACTCTGTGAGATGAATTCACAGATCAGAAAGAAATTTGTCAGAAAGGTTTTCTCTCCTTCTCAACAGATGATATTTCCTTTTACATCGTAGGCCTCAAGGCTATCCAAAGTAGCCCTTCTTAGGTTCTTCAAAGATAGTGTTAATGGCCTGCTGTATGAAAAATAAGTGTAACTCTGTGAGATGAATTCACACATCAACAAGAAGTTTTTAAGGAAGCTTCTATCTTGTTTTCATATGAGGATGTTTCTCTTTTCACCATAAGCTGCATTGCGCTAAGAAATATCCCATTGCACATTTCTAGAAAACTGTGTTAGCAATCTGATGACTGAAGAGAAACGTGTAGCTCTGTGTGTTGCATTCACTCATTGCAATGCAGTTTTTCAGAAGGCTTCTTTCCAGTTTCTGTCTGAGGTAATTTCCTTTTTCACCAAAGCCCTCAATGAGCTCCCAAGTAACGCACTGCAAAATACACGAGAGCAGTGGTGGCAAACTGTTCCAAGAAAGGAAGGGTGGAACTCTTTGTAATGAAGTCACATATCAGAAAGCAATCTCTCAGAAAGCTATTCTCTAGTTGTTATCTGAGGATACTTCCTTTTTCACAATGGCCCTAATAGGCTCCCAAATATCACTTTCCAGATTCCACGCAATGAGTGTTAGCAAACTGCCTCCTGAGGAATAAGTTGTAACTCTGTGAGATGAATTCACAGATCAGAAAGAAATTTGTCAGAAAGCTTTTCTCTCCTTTTCAACAGATGATATTTCCTTTATCAGCGTAAGTCTCAATGCTATCCAAAGTAGCCCTTCTTAGGTTCTTTAAAAAAAGTGTTTATGGCCTGCTTTATGAAATATAAGTGTAACTCTGTGAGATGAATTCACACATCAACAAGAAGTTTCCATGGAAGCTTCTTTCTTGTTTTCATATGAGGATGTTTCTTTTGTCACCATAAGCTGCATTGCGCTAAGCAATACCCCATTGCAGATTTCCAGAAAACTGTGTTAGCAAAGTCATGACCGAAGAGAAACTTGTTGCTTTGTGAGTTGCATTCACATATGGCAATGCAGTTTCTCAGAAGGCTTCTTTCAGTTTCTGTCTGAGGTTATTTCCTAATTCACCAAAGCCCTCAATGAGCTCCCAAATGTCGCACTGCAGAATCCACGATAGCAGTGCTAACAAACTGTTCCAAGAAAGGAAGGGTGGAGCACTGTGTCATGAAGTCACACATCAGAAAGCAATCTCCTAGAAAGCTATTCTCTAGTTGTTATCTGAGGAAAATTCCTTTTTCACAATGGGCCCTATTAGGCTCCCACATATCACTTTCCAGATTCCACGAAAACAGTGTTAGCAAACTGCTTCGTGAGGAATAAGCTGTAAGTCTGTGAGATGAATTCACAGATCAGAAAGAAATTGGTCAGAAAGCTTTTCTGTCCTTTTCAACAGATGATATTTCCTTTATCAACGTAGGCCTCAATGCTATCCAAAGTAGCCCTTCTTAGGTTCTTTAAAGACAGTGTTCATGGCCTGCTCTATGAAATATAAGTGTAAGTCGGTGAGGTGAATTCACACATCAACAAGAAGTTTCTAAGGAAGCTTCTTTCTTGTTTTCATATGAGGATGTTTCTTTTGTCACCATAAGATGCATTGCGCTAAGTAACATTCCATTGCTGATTTCCAGAAAAATGTGTTAGCAAAGTGATGACTGAAGAGAAAGGTCTATTTCTGTCAGTTGCATTCACACATGGCAATGCAGTTTTTCAGAAGTCTTCTTTCCAGTTTCTTTCTGAGGTTATTTCCTTTTTCACCGTAGCCCTCAATGAGCTCCCAAATATCGCATTGCAGAATCCATGACAGCAGTGCAAGCAAAGTGTTCCAAGAAGGGAAGGGTTCAAGTCTGTGTGATGAAGTCACACATCAGAACCAATGTCTCAGAAAGGTATTTTCTGGTGGTTATCTGAGGATACTTCTTTTTTCACAGTGGGACTTAAGAGGCTCCCAAATATCACTTTCCAGATTCCACGAAAATAGTGTTAGCAAACTGCTTCCTGAGGAATAAGCTCTAACGCTGTGAGATGAATTCACAGATCAGAAGGAAATTTGTCAGAAAGCTTTCCTCTCCCTTTCAACAGATGATATTTCCTTTATCAGCGTAGGCCTCAGTGCTATCCACAATAGCCCTGCTTAGTTTCTTTAAAGACAGTGCTAATGGCCTGCGTTATGAAATATAAGTGTAACTCTGTGAGATGAATTCACACATCAACAAGAAGTTTCAAAGGAAGCTTCTTTCTTGTTTTCATATGAGGATGTTTCTTTTGTCACCATAAGCTGCATTGCGCTAAGCAATATCCCATTGCAGATTACCAGGAAATTGTGGTAGCAAAGTGATGACTGAAGAGAAACGTGTAAATCTGTGAGTTGCATTCACACATGGCAATGCAGTTTCTCAGAAGGCTTCTTTCCAGTTTCTTTCTGAAGTTACTTCCTTTTTCACCATAGCCCTCAATGAGCTCCCAAATATCACATTGCAGAATCCACGAGAGCAGTGTTAGCAAATTGTTCCAAGAAGAGAAGGGTGGAACTCTGTGTGATGAAGTCACACATCATAAAGCAATCTCTTAGAAAGCTATTCTCTAGTTTGTTATCTAAGGACGCTTCCTTTTTCACAATGAGTCTTAATAGGCTCCGAAATATCACTTTCCAGATTTCACGAAAGAGTGGTAGCAAACTGCTTCCTTTGGAATAAGCTGTAGCTCGGTGAGATGAATTCACAGATCAGAAAGAAATTGGTCAGAAAGCATTTCTCTCCATATCAGCGTAGGCCTCAATGCTATCCAAAGTAACACTTCTTAGGTTCTTTAAAGACAGTGTTAATGGTCTGCTCTATGAAATATAAGTGTAACTCTGTGAGATTAATTCACACATCAACAAGAAGTTTCTGAGGAAGCTTCTGTCTTGTTTTCATAGGAGGTTGTTTCTTTTGTCACCATAAGCTGCATTGCGCTAAGCAATATCCCACTGCAGATTTCCAGAAAACTGTGTTAGCAAACTAATGACTGAAGAGAAACGTGTAACTCTGTGAGTTGCATTCCCACATGGCAATGCAGTTTCTCAGAAGGCTTCTTTCCAGTTTCTGTCTGTGAGTTGCATTCACACATGGCAATGCAGTTTCTCAGAAGGCTTCTTTCCAGTTTCTGTCTGAGGTTATTTCCTTTTTCACCATTGCCCTCAATGAGCTCCCAAATATCGCACTGCAGAATCCACGACAGCAGTGCTAGCAAACTGTTCCAAGAAAGGAAGGGTGGAACTCTGTGTGATGAAGTCACACATGAGAAATAAATCTCTCAGAAAGCTATTCTCTAGTTGTTATCTGAGGATACTTCCTTTTTCACAATGGGCCCTAATAGGCTCCCAAATATCACTTTCCAGATTCCACGAAAAGAGTGTTAGCAAACTGCTTCCTTAGCAATAAGCTGTAACTCTGTGAGATGAATTAACGAATCAGAGAAAAATTTGTCAGAAAGCTTTTCTCTCCTTCTCAACAGAAGATTTTCCCTTTAACAGCGTAGGCCCCAATGCTATCCAAAGTAGCCCTTCTTAGGTTCTTCAAAGACAGTGTTAATGGCCTGCTCCATGAAATATAAGTGTAACTCTGTGAGATGAATTCACACATCAACAAGAAGTTTCTAAGGAAGCTTCTTTCTTGTTTTCATATGAGGATGTTTCTTTTGTCACCATAAGCTGCATTGCCCTAAGGAATATCCCATTGCAGATTTCCAGAAAACTGTGTTATCAAAGACATGAGTGTAGAGAAACATGTAGCTCTGTGAGTTGCTTTCACACATGGCAATGCAGTTTCTCAGAAGGCTTCTTTCCAGTTTCTGTCTGAGGTTATTTCCTTTTTCAACATTGCCCTCAATGAGCTCCCAAATATCGCACTGCAGAATCCACGACAGCAGTGCTAGCAAACTGTTCCAAGAAAGGAATGGTGGAGCTCTGTGTGATGAAGTCACACATGAGAAAGCATTTCTCAGAAAGCTATTCTATAGTTGTTATCTGAGGATATTTCCTTTTTCACAATGGGCCCTAATAGGCTCGCAAATATCACTTTGCAGATTCCACGAAAAGAGTGTTAGCAAACTGCTACCTCAGTAATAACTTGTAACTCTGTTTGATGAATTCACACATCACAAAGCAATCTCTCAGAAAGCTTCTTTCTAGCTATTATGGGAGGATATTTGCTTTTTCACCCAGGCCTCAATGCGCTCCCAAATATCACTTTCCAAAATCCACGAAAAGACTGTTAGGAGGATGCTCCCAGAAGGGAAAGGTGTAACTGTGTAGGATCAATTCACACATCAGAAAGCAATCTCTAAGATATTTCCTATTTCTGACAACAAGCACACTGAGTTAGCAAATTGATGACTGTAGAGAAAAGTGTAACTCTGTGAGTTGCATTCACACATGGCAATGCAGTTTCTCAGAAGTCTTCCTTCCAGTTTTTGTCAGAGCATATTTTCTTTTCACCATAGGCCACAATGAGGTTCCAAATATCACTTTCCAGAATCCACGAAAAGAGTGGTAGCAAACTGCTACCAGAAGGGAAATTTGGAACTCCGTATGTTGCATTCACACAACAGAAAGCAGTCTCTCAGAAAGCTTCTTTCTAGTGATTATCTGAGGATATTTCCTTTTTCATCGTAGGCCTCAATGCGCTCCCGAGTATCTCTTTCTGGATTCCAGGAAAACACTGCCAGCAAACTGCTTCATGAATACTAAGTTGTAACTCTGTGAGATGAATTCACTTATCACAGAGAAGTGTCTCCGAAAGCTACTTTCTAGTTTTTCTCTGTCGATATCTCCTTGGTCACCGTAAGCTTCATTGAGCTACCAAATATCCCAACTCAGATTTCATGAAAACAGGGTTAGCCAACGGATCCATGAAAAGGATAGGGTAAATCTGTGAGTTGCATTCACGTGTCACAATGCAGTTTCTCAGAGGGCTTCTTTCCAGTTTTTCTCTGAGGATATTTCCTTTTTCACCATAGCCCTCACTGGGCTCCCAATATCACTTTGCAAACTCCACGAGAACTGTCTTAGCAAACGGCTTCCTGAGGAGAAAGGTGTAACTCTGTGAGATGAATTCACAGGTCACAAAGAAGTTTCTCAGAAAGCTTCTTTCTCATTTGTGTCGGCGGAGATTTCCTTTGCCCCATAGCCTTCAAAGGGATCCGAAAATTTAGTTCTCATATTCCACCAAAACGGGGCTAGGAAACGGCTCCATGAAATACAACTGGAACACAGTGATTGCAATTCACACAGCACAAAGTCATTTCTCACAAAGTGTCTTTCTTTGGGAGATGAGTTTATTTGTGGTCTCGGAGCGCCACCGTGTGTCCTTTGGCAGATTCCGCGAAAACGCTCTTTGCAAGCTTCTCAATGAAAACCATGAGGAAACTCTGTGAGAAGAATTCATCCACAAACACGAAGTTGCTGAGAAGGCTTCTCTGCAGATTTGTGTGAGGATATCTCATTATTCGGTATGGCATTCCACGATATCCAGGATGTCACGTCAGAGATTCCAGAAAATCAGTGGTAGCAAACTCCTCCATGAAAGAGTGGTGTAACACAGTGAAATGAATTCACGCATCGCAAAGCAGTTTCTCAGAAAGCTTCATTCCAGTTTTTCAGGAAGATATTTCCTGTTTCCTTAGACTCTGCAATCTTACCGGAAATATCAGTGCTCAGAATCCACAAAGACAGTGCTAGGAAATGGTTGCAGGAAATAAAAATGTAACTCTGTGAGATGAATTCACACAGCAGAAAGCAATCTCTCAGAAAGCATCTTTCTAGCTATTATGTGAGGATATTTGCTTTTTGACCATAGGCCTCAATGCGCTCCCAAAATCACTTTTCAAAATCCACGGAAAGACTGTTACGAAACTGCTCCCAGAAGGGAAAGGTGTAACTCTGTAGGATCAATTCACACATGAGAAAGCAATCTCTAAGATATATCCCAATTCAGGTTACAAGCAAACTGTGTTGGCAAATTGATGACTGTAGAGATAAGTGTAACTCTGTGAGTTGCATTCACACATGGCAATGCAGTTTCTCAGAAGGCTTCCTTCCAGTTTTTGTCACAGCATATTTCCCTTATCACCATAGGCCACAATGAGCTTCCAAATATCACTTTCCAGAATCCACGAAAAGAGTGGTAGCAAACTGCTACCAGAAGGGAAAGGTGGAACTCTGTATGATGAATTCACACATCAGAAAGCAACCTCTACGAAAGCTTCTTTCTACCTATTATCTGAGGACATTTCCTTTTTCACCGTAGGCCTCAATGTGCTCCCAAATATCACTTTCCAGTTTCCAGGAAAACACTGCCAGCACACTGCTTCATGAAGACTACGTTGTAACTCTGTGAGATGAATTCTCTTATCACAGAGAAGTGTCTCTGAAAGCTACTTTCTAGTTTTTACCTGACGATATCTCTTTTGTCACCGTAAGCTTCATTGTGCTACGAAATATCCCAATGCAGATTTCAAGAAAACAGGGTTAGCCAACGGATCCATGAAAAGGAAAGGGTAACTCTGTGAGTTGCATTCACGTGTCACAATGCAGTTTCTCAGAACCCTTCTTTGCAGTTTTTCTCTGAGGATATTTCCTTTATCACCATAGCCCTCACTGGGCTCCTAATATCACTTTGCAAACTCCACGAGAACTGTCTTAGCAAACAGCTTCCTAAGCAGAAAGGTGTAACTCTGTGAGATGAATTCACAGGTCACAAAGAAGTTTCTCAGAAAGCTTCTTCCTCATTTGTATCGGCGGAGATTTCCTTTGGCCCCATAGTCTTCAAAGGGATCCGAAAAATCAGTTCTCAGATTCCAGGAAAACGGGGCTAGGAAACGGCTCCATGAAATACAACTGGAACACAGTGAGTGGAATTCACACAGCACAAAGTCGTTTCTCACAAAGTGTCTTTCTTTGGGAGAATGAGTTTATTTGTGGTCTCGGAGCGCCCCCGTGTGTCCTTTGGCAGATTCCGCGAAAACGCTCTTTGCAAGCTTCTCAATGAAATCCATGAGGAAACTCTGTGAGAAGAATTCACCCACAATCACGAAGTTGCTGAGAAGGCTTCTCTGCAGATTTGTCTGAAGATATCTCATTATTCAGCATGGCATTCCACGATATCGAGGATGTCACCTCAGAGATTCCAGAAAATCAGTGCTAGCAAACTCCTCCATGAAAGAGTGGTGTAACACAGTGAAATGAATTCACGCATCACAAAGCAGTTTCTCAGAAAGCTTCATTCCAGTTTTTCAGGAAGATATCTCCTGTGTACTTAGACTCTTCCAACCTATCGGAAATATCAGTGCTCAGAATCCACAAAGACAGTGCTAGCAAATGGTTGGAGGAAATAAAAATGTAACTCTGTGAGATGAATTCACACAGCAGAAAGCAATCTCTCAGAAAGCTTCTTTCTAGCTGTTATGTGAGGATATTTGCTTTTTCACCATAGGCCTCAATGCGCTCCCAAACATCACTTTTCAGAATCCACGAAAAGATTGTTAGGAAACTGCTCCCAGAAGGGAAAGGTGTAACTCTGTAGGATCAATTCACACATCAGAAAGCAATCTCTAAGATATATCCCATTTCAGATTACAAGCAAACTGTGTTGGCAAATTGATGACTGTAGAGATAAGTATAACTCTGTGGTTTGCATTCACACATGGCAATGTAGTTTCTCAGAAGGCTTCCTTCCAGTTTTTGACGGAGCATATTTCCCCTTTCACCATAGGCCAAAAGGATCTTCCAAATATCACTTACCAGAATCCAGGAAAAGAGTGGTAGAAAACTGCTACCAGAAGGGAAAGGTGGAATGGAGTATGATGCATTCACACATCAGAAAGCAATCTCTCAGAAAGCTTCTTTCTAGCTATTATCTGAGGATATTTCCTTTTTCACCGTAGGCCTCAATGTGCTCCCAAATATCACTTTCCAGATTCCAGGAAAACACTGCCAGCACACTGCTTCACGAAGACTAAGTTGGAACTCGGTGAGATGAATTCACTTATCACAGAGAAGTGTCTCCGAAAGCTACTTTCTAGTTTTTCTCTGACGAAATCTCCTTTGTCTCAGTAAGCTTCATTGCGCTACGAAATATCCCAATGCAGATTTCAAGAAAACAGGGTTAGCCAACGGATCCATGAAAAGGAAAGGGTAACTCTGTGAGTTGCATTCACGTGTCACAGTGCAGTTTCTCAGAACGCTTCTTTCCAGTTTTTCTCTGAGGATATTTCCTTTTTCACCATAGCCCTCACTGGGCTCCCAATGTCACTTTGCAAACTCCACGAGAACTGTCTTAGCAAACGGCTTCCTGAGGAGAAAGGTGTAACTCTGTGAGATGAATTCACAGGTCACAAAGAAGTTTCTTAGAAAGCTTCTTTCTTATTTGTATGGGCGGAGATTTCCTTTGGCCCCATAGCCTTCAAAGGGATCCGAAAAGTGAGTTTTCAGATTCCACCAAAACGGGGCTAGGAAACGGCTCCATGAAATACAACTGGAACAGAGTGAGTGGAATTCACACAGCACAAAGTCGTTTCTCACAAAGTGTCTTTTCTTGGGAGCTGAATTTATTTGTGGTCTCGGAGCGCCAACGTGTGTCTTTTCGCAGATTCTGCGAAAACGCTCTTAGCAAGCTTCTCAATGAAAACCATGAGGAAACTCTGTGAGTAGAATTCACCCACAACCACGAAGTTGCTGAGAAGGCTTCTCTGCAGATTTGTCTGAGGATATCTCATTATTCAACATGCGATTCCACGATACCCAGGATGTCACGTCAGAGATTCCAGAAAATCAGTGGTAGCAAACTCCTCCATGAAGGAGTGGTGTAACACAGTGAAATGAATTCACGCATCGCAAAGCAGTTTCTCAGAAAGCTTCATTCCAGTTTTTCAGGAAGATGATACCTGTGTCCGTAGACTCTTCCAAACTATCAGAAATATCAGTGCTCAGAATCCACAAAGACAGTGCTAGCAAATGATTGCAGGAACTAATAATGTAACTCTGTGACATGAATTCACACATCAGAAAGCAATCTCTCAGAAAGCTTCTTTCTAGCTATTATGTGAGGATATTTGCTTTTTCACCACAGGTCTCAATGCGCTCCCAAATATCACTTTCCAGAATCCACGAAAACAGTGTTAGGAAACTGCTACCAGAAGGGAAAGGTGTAACTCTGTGGGATCATTTCACACATCAGAAAGCAATCTCTAAGATATATCCCATTTCAGGTTACAAGCAAACTGTGTTGGCAAATTCATGACTGTAGAGATAAGTGTAACTCTGTGAGTTGCATTCACACATGGCAATGCAGTTTCTCAGAAGGCTTCCTTCCAGTTTTTGTCGGAGCATATTTCCCTTTTCACCGTAGGCCACAATGCGCTTCCAAATATCACTTTCCAGAATCCACGAAAAGAGTGGTAGCAAACTGCTACCAGAAGGGAAAGGTGGAACTCTGTATGATGAATTCACACATCAGAAAGCAATCTCTCAGAAAGCTTCTTTCTAGCTATTATCTGAGGATATTTCCTTTTTCACCGAAGGCCTCAATGCGCTCCCAAATATCACTTTCCGGATTCCAGGAAAACACTGCCAGCACACTCCTTCATGAAGACTAAGTTGTATCTCTATGAGATGAATTCACTTATCACAGAGAAGTGTCTCCGAAAACTACTTTGTAGTTTTTCTCTGACGATATCTCCTTTGTCACCGGAAGCTTCATTGCGCTACGAAATATCCCAATGCAGATTTCAAGAAAACAGGGTTAGCCAACGGATCCATGAAAAGGAAAGGGTAACTCTGTGAGTTGCATTCACGTGTCACAATGCAGTTTCTCAGAATGCTTCTTTCCAGTTTTTCTCTGAGGAGATTTCCTTTTTCACCATAGCCCTCACTGGGCTCCCAATATCACTTTGCAAACTCCACGAGAACTAACTAGGCAAACGGCTTCCAGAGGACAAAGGTGTAAATCTGTGAGATGAATCAGAGGTCACAAAGAAGTTTCTCAGAAAGCTTCTTTCTCATATCTATCGGCGGAGATTTCCTTTGGTCCCATTGTCTTCAAAGGGATCCGAAAAATCAGTTCTCAGATTCCAGGAAAACGGGGCTAGGAAACGGCTCCATGTAATACAACTGGAACACAGTGACTGGAATTCACACAGCGCAAAGTCGTTTCTCACAAAGTATCTTTCTTTGGGAGCTGAGTTTATTTGTGGTCTTGGATGGCCAGCATGTGTCCTTTTACAGATTCTGCGAAAACGATCTTAGCTAGCTTCTCAATGAAAACCATAAGGAAACTCTGTGAGCAGAATTCACCCACAATCACGAAGTTGCTGAGAAGGCTTCTCTAAAGATTTGTCTTCTTTATCTCTAAAGGATATCTCATTATTCAGCATGGGATTCCACAATACCCAGGTTGTAAGGTCAGAGATTCCAGAAAATCAGTGCTAGCAAACTCCTCCATGAAGGAGTGGTGTAACACAGTGAAATGAATTCACGCATCGCAAAGCAGTTTCTCAGAAAGCTTCATTCCAGTTTTTCAGGAAGATACTTCCTGTGTCCGTAGATTCTTCCAACCTATCAGAAATATCAGTGCTCAGAATCCACAAAGACAGTGCTAGCAAATGGTTGCAGGAAATAATAATGTAACTCTGTGAGATGAATTCACACATCAGTAAGCAATCTCTCAAAAAGCTTCTTTCTAGCTATTATGTGAGGATATTTGCTTTTTCACCATAGGCCTCAATGCGCTCCCAAATATCACTTTCCAGAATCCACGAAAAGACTGTTAGGAAACTGCTCCCAGAAGGGAAAGGTGTAACTTTGTAGGATCAATTCACACATGAGAAAGCAATCTCTAAGATATATCCCATTTCAGGTTACAAGCAAACTGTGTTGGTAAATTGATGACTGTATAGATAAGTGTAACTCTGTGAGTTGCATTCACACATGGCAATGCAGTTTCTCAGAAGGCTTCCTTCCAGTTTTTGTCAGAGCATATTTCCCTTTTCACCATAGGCCACAATGACCTTCCAAATATCACTTCCCAGAATACACGAAAAGCGTGGTAGCAAACTGCTACCAGAAGGGAAAGGTGGAACTCTGTATAATGAATTCACACATCAGAAAGCAATCTCTCAGAAAGCTTCTTTCTAGCTATTATCTGAGGATATTTCCTTTTTCACTGTAAGCCTCAATGCGCTCCCAAATATCACTTTCCAGATTCCAGGAAAACACTGCCAGCACACTGCTTCATGAAGACTAAGTTGGAACTCTGTGAGATGAATTCACTTATCACAGAGAAGTGTCTCCGAAAGCTACTTTCTAGTTTTTCTCTGACGATATCTCCTTTGTCACTGTAAGCTTCATTGCGCTAAGAAATATCACAATGCAGATTTCAAGAAAACAGGGTGAGCCAACGGATCCATGAAAAGGAAAGGCAACTCTGTGAGTTTCATTCACGTGTCACAATGCAGTTTCACAGAACGCTTCTTTCCAGTTTTTCTCTGAGGATATTTCCTTTTTCACCATAGCCCTCACTGGGCTCCCATAATCACATTGCAAACTCCACGAGAACTGTCTTAGCAAACGGCTTCCTGAGGAGAAAGGTGTAACTCTGTGAGATGAATTCACAGGTCACAAAGAAGTTTCTCAGAAAGCTTCTTTCTCATTTGTATCAGCGGAGATTTCCTTTGGCCCCGTAGTCTTCAAAGGGATCCGAAAAATCAGTTCTCAGATTCCACCAAAACGGGGCTAGGAAACGGCTCCATGAAATACAACTGGAACACAGTGAGTGGAATTCACACAGCACAAAGTCGTTTCTCACAAAGTGTCTTTCTTTGGGAGCTGAGTTTATTTGTGGTCTCGGAGCGCCAGCGTGTGTCCCTTTGCAGATTCTGCGAAAACGCTCTTAGCAAGCTTCTCAATGAAAACCATGA